>NC_052614.1:69036130-69140619 GCF_016545825.1 Eucalyptus grandis
CCAGCTGGGCCTTGAAGCGCCAAATAGGGAAATCCGCCAAAGTGCCATTGCTCATGAATTCATACATCGTAGGCCTGTTGACCTTCATTGCAGTATCCAAAACTGCACTGTTCTGTGGTCAGTTCCGGCCACCTGCACTCCACTTTCTTTCAAACTCCTTCTCACTTTCTCCAAATTCTGTCGCCAACACTTTTACCGCCACGAAGCTTGTATCCTCGGATCCAAGAACACCTTGTACACTGTTCCAAAAGCACCCCTACCCAGTTCTTCTTTGAATCCATATGTTGCTTCGTGAAGCTCCTGATAAGTGAAAGTCCGCATGCCTGTAACTTGATTGATCTGGACTGGTCGTGACAACTTAGAATCCCTACATCGGAAGCTTCTATATATTAAATAGGTAATGAGTAAAAGCAAGTTCACAAAGACAGAGCAACTCAACAGCACGATCCGATGATCATCAGAGTCGTATTCTTGTTTTTCTTCTGGTCATTTTTTGTGCATTTTGAAGTCGTGTCATGTATCCTGACCTTGATCAGAGTTTTTCCAGTCTCCCATGAACCCATCCTTCCATTGGAAAGAGGGTTCTTCTTTTCCAGCAAACTCCATCTTCGAAATGGCGGCTGCGCAAAACAATCAACTAAGCAAGCCTCTCTGCACCAGTCCTCGTTTTGTCCCGTGCTATGCTCGTAAACGGACGCTGGCCAGTCTGTTTGGAGCATTTCACGCAAAACGAACTGGTCTGTTTCAGGCCTACTTCCGTTACAACTCTGTGGTACGAAGTCCGGTATGCATCCATTCATCTCATTCGTTGAATCTAACGGAGTATATCCAGGTGGGCATCGGCATCGGGGCCTCAGATCATCTCCAAGAATACAGTAGCTGTTGAAGCCACAAGCTCCACTGCCAACCTCTTGGGTGATGCTCCTGCATATATTAGGCGGGACTGGGTCAGAGACATTCGACCAGCCCATTGGCCAGCCAGAACTTGAATTTGCCGTCTTAGGGTGGATATATTGCATGAATACCCCGTCGTATTCAAGGATCGCTCTTCGGTAAAATCCGTTGGTCGGGACTGTGCCTGAGATGAGCAGTTTGAGCACCGTTCCATTCCTAGCCGTGAGGTAGACCTGACCACTTTGATTGAATATCAACTAGAAGCCGCTATCGACGGTGTCGCTGGCCCAGTAGAAATATGAGTCATAATACGGGTTAGGACTGGTATAGAATGCTAGATTTCCATCGTCTCCTAGCATGAAGTGGAATCTCCCGGCGGAATAATTCATTTTGGAGTAGTGAGCGTTGACTTTAGTCCTAACATCTAACCGTTGCGTAGGCAGTATCGTATCCGTCGGATGGCTAAACGAATCCCACAAGTTGACGTGGCTCGCACTCGCTAGGATGAAGTTCCCCGTGTCGAGCATAGCCGCATACGCTAAGCCATTGCCGTTCAGGCCAGAAGACCACAGCTCTCTCTCTCGGGTTGGGTCGTAGCACCAGCCCGCCGTTGGCGGTCAACTGCACTTTCGAACCTTCGGGCGCTAGATTATCGCCATTCGCCGACCAGACGATGGTCTTGTCCTCTATCTTTCTCGAACCATATAGCCAACAAATGAGCTCCTCTTCCCATTCTCCGAAACCCAAAGGCGAACTCGCCCAACGGCGACAGCCAGGAAGAGTTCCTGTCGTTCGCTGTCAACGAGGAGCCCAAGGTCAAGTTGCCGCGGGTCTGAGCTTCGGTGGAAAGGGGAAGTGGAGCGAGTACTAAAAAGGATTCCTAGTATAACTGAAGCCATGTTTGATGAAACAGGCGTGCTCCTTGAGTTGAGCTACTTCGGCCTTAAGGATGAAACCAACGTTCTTATAGAGATTCCCAACTTTCCAAGCTACCAGAGTCTCCCTCCTTTTTCTCCACGGCAAGTTTGAACCAAAGTTGTGCACAGCCTTTGCCCATGTCAACACGTATATCTACACTATCTTTGACCAAAAACAAAACACATATATCTATCTAGAATAATGATTTTACCATATGGTCTGAAGTTTTATAAAAGCTCCATCTGTAATAAAAGGAAATGATTGATCAAAATATAAGGTGATATTCGTAAATATATTTTATTAAGCAACCTTTTCTTTTTCTTTTTTATTAATAGACCATTTAGAAGTGTATGATGAGAATCCAATTTAGCAATTTGATCTTTCTTTTGTTTTTCGTTATTGAGGCCTTTTTTTTTTCCTTTACTTTATCTTGTTTCCTTGTTCTAAAAGTATTTTATTAGTTCCATTAATATTTTCATCAACATTTAAATAAAAATAATTTATGATAGTATCATTGATATTGATTTTTTTTCGGTTTATAATGTTTTAGCAAATTTATATTTTCTCTATTTTCTTTGTTTTTCACTTTTTTAATAGAAATTAATACTAAAAGAACTTGTCAAATTTAGAATAAGGCGACTGCTCCATAAGCTTGCCAGGGGACCCGGACACTTTTCGAGGAAGGCACAAATTTGGAAGACTTTGACCGAAGGTCGTCATACAGGAGACTTTATGAGATGAAAGGGATGGAAGAAGATGGCCCTTATATCACGTTGGTAAACTCCACTAAGCTAAAAGCAGGCCCACTAATTTCAAGTAATTTGTTAATTTCAACAGTAAAATTTGGTTTCATCAATACATTATTAAGTTACCAATTTCAATCGTGGAGCTTTTTCTAAATATTGATTAATTAATAAAAATACTTATAAAATTTAAAAAGAAAATGATGTTCTCGACTCATAAAAGAAAATGATATATCGAACCCGTAGTCATTTTAATATATATATATATATATATATATAATTGATTCATCTATATTTTATTTTGTATTTATATTTTTCTCCATTTTCTTTATATTTTCACATAAAACAATGGTGAAAAAGCTATTGCCATAAACAAGATGACAATAAACTTTTATTTTTAAAAGGCATGTGCCTTGCACATGCTAACAGAATGGAGTAACAATTTTAAAGTTTAAGGGCAAATATATATCATTGCAAAGTGCGAGAGAGAGATTTGAGTAATTTCTTCATGATTTTCTTTCCAACAGAAAATTTGCCACTTTATTAGAAATTTACTAACTTGTAACTTGTAAGGACTTACGTGGTAACCTACTAATTTCACTGCTACGATTTAGTTTTAAATGGTCAATTTCTAAATAATTGGACAACTTGCGTTCCACTTGAAATCGGTATTACTACCTTATAAGCGGAACTATATGGTAAGTTATTAATTTATATGAAAGTTAAACATTTCACCACTAAATTTCTGTTTTGAATAATAAATTTCTGAAAAAGAGTTAATGACTTATCATTGCATTTATTGATGATAAATTGCCACCATTGTTAGTGCATTACCACATCAGTTGACTAAGAAGTCCCTAGTTACGTGATTTTATCAATAAAATTTGGAATTCACTGATTGAGTTTGAATTCTGACACGTGAATTTTTGACACATGATTTTGATACATGGGGTCAATTTTAAAAATTTTCAATAAATGATTTCTAAATGTATATATCCAAAATATAAAAAATAATAATAAAAATAATAAATGGGGAAAGAAGAAAAATCTAGTTTTCTTTTTTTTTTTCTCTTTTAACTAGGGGTGTGCATGGTCCGGCGGGCGGTTCCCGACCTAGAACCGGGAACCGCCCGCTAAGGACCGGTTCCAAAATCGGAACCGGGATCCACCCGTTTATTGCATGGATCCACCCTGGAACCGACCGCGGTCCGGTCCGGTTCCCGGGTGGATCCATGGAACTGATTTTTGATGCCAAAAATTCTGGTTTCGCGAGGAGAAACCCACCGAGAACCCAATTCAATTGTCGTGAGAGAAGAGAGACAAGGTGACGGGGATGGACAAAAGAAGGCAGCGAAGGCGAGCGGAGAACCTGTTGGACCCTTGTACACAGTGATTACTAATGCACCAAGAATTGATGCAACGGTTCCCACAATGGAGCAAACAAACAAGTCAAGAATAGAGCAAACAAACAAGTCAAGAACTTAAAACCCTTCTCCCCCCTTTCGCCTGCCATCAATGGAGCTAGCGAGTGACAGGCATGAGCAGAGCACGAACTTGCGAGAGATGATGAAGGGGCAAGGAAGGAGGACGAGAGAGGAGAGGGCATTACAGTAGAAGGCGAAGGTGTACTTGTTGAGCCCGTCAGACATTGGCCATTTTCGCCACCACCATGCTGCTCGCTTGAACCAAAACCACCATTATCATCCCCACGAATGGCAGCGAACCCCGGCCCCCTCCATCTCCATCTCTCTCTCTAGCTCTCTAGCTCTCTTCTCAGTTCATGGGTGAAATAATTGGAGGACCCCAAGAAGCTTTCCTCCGTTTTACGGACCGCCATCGATTGGATGATTTTGTTTGACTTTAAAACTGACGGAAGACAAAGATCTCTCCCTCCAACGGAAGATAGTGGCGGAGGAGGAGCAATGGCGGCGTGGATACTCGGGGATGAATCGAAGACGAAGAGAAGAAACAGAGAGAATCGAAGGCTGAGGAAGAAACAGAGAGAGAAGAGACACGATTAGGGTTTCGCTGAATTAGGGCTCCGCGAGTCGCGACTTTTGTTTTGTTTAGTATTTTTTTTTTTTAATTATAAATAGGTACCGGTCCGGTCCGGGTGGGCGGGCGGGCGGGCGGATCCGCCCACGGAACCGGAACCGGACCGGTTCCCACCGGTTCTCAACAATTGGACCGGGAACGGACGGTTCCCTCAAGAACCGCCGGTTCCGGGCGGTTCCGTCCGGTTCCGGGCGGTCCGGCGGTTCCCGGGTATTTTGCACACCCCTACTTTTAACTCTTACTTCCATGATACAATTTACTTTCCAAGTTTTTTTTTTTTTTTTTTTCTATTTTCTACCGACAAGTCTAACACGTAAGTCCAAAATGTGAATGGCTTGTTTTTTTTCCCTCTCTCCAAGTTTTATGAATTATTTGAATTGAGTTAAATTTATCAAATTGAAGTAATGAATAATATTAATTGATGGTGGACTAATATTTTTAGTATAAATTCATTCTAGGCTTCTATTATTATTTATTTATTTGTGAATTTGAATTAAATTAATTTGATTAAAATAATCATAAAAATGATAATTTATTATGTATATATAATAATATAAATTTAATATATAACGTGTCATAATATGTCGAAATTCTTTATTTTTTTAAAAATAACTTATCGACGTGTCATATTGCGTGTCTATATCGCGTGTTGGTACTACTTAGGTTGGAACTTTGACCAACAAGTTACATGATATAACCAAATTTTAATAATATTGGAAAAGTGCCGTGCATGAAACATGACTGGAGTAGGCGTGGCGTGTTTCTTAGTTTCTCCGTACGTGGAAATTTTGAAAAAGGCAAGTCTGCTTGGGCGAAGCCACTAAGCTTCGGCCGCGACCCAGAAAGTTCTCAAGGAGAAACAGACAAATTTAGAAGACTTTAAATTGACGGAAACGTGTTTTAGGGAGGAGGAGATTTTGGGAGTTGAAAATGTTTTTGACCGAAACACGAAGATTCGATTCCCGCGGAAATCAAAGCGACTGCAGGTCACTTCGTGGGAATTGAACGTTTCGGTGCGTGTACAGACGTGGAAATTTGCGGCGGTGTCCCGCGTGAAGCATGCATGCTGTATGAACACGATCTCATGCCGAACTGTATAAACGCAAGCTCATGTTTGCTTACGGATCACGATCGCTTGACCGCCTTTTTCATGTGTTTGTCACGAAAGTGAAGCGGGACCCAGTAGATCATCATGCAAAACGCTCAAAATATTAAAAAAATTCAAAATAGTAAATAAAGAAGCAAAAAGAAAAAGCAAAAAGAAAAGCGTCTGAAATACTTTTCCCCCGCCACCCCACTCCCTAATCACCGCTAATTTTGACTCTAATCAGATCGCTAATGGACTTCACAAGAAAAAGACAACACTCCTAATCTATCCACGAGAAATCTGCTGCTTTGTTTCGTGCGATGGAGGTTCTCCCCGTGCAGACAATTACCTCCTCCTTCTCCTTATTCTTCCTCGTGCTCTGAAGCACGCCGCTGGATTGTGCTTTGCCGGCGGAGGTAGGCGAGGAGAGGAATGTTCTCGACGTGAGCGGCGTACTCCCCACGATTGTGAACCGTGTCATTGGGATGACCTAATGCTTGCTGCGTAGACTGCAATTGAGTCTTGTGCAGCTTGCAGAGGAATGACTACATTAATGATCGATGGACAAAATTCAGCATATATTCTGCAGAAATTTGCATACATCAAATTTGTGTACATTAAATTGGTCTGTTAACTCTGACTATCGAAAAAGTTGATATAATTTTTTTCATTGTTGTTCAAAAGGAAATGCGTTGATATGGATGTCATGTCAGCTAATTAGAAGAAAAACATTAAAAGATATTAAAGCTAAATGTTGGATGTTGCAATTAAACTCTAATCAATTAATAGTTGCGGACTGCGGTCTGTGGCGTTGTGGTGATTCAATGCTTAGAATGAGATAGGTCTTTGTGCAACATGGAGAGGAATGGCTACAGTAATGATGAATGAACGTAATTCTGCAGATATTCTACTAAAGTTTGCTTGTAGTAGTTCTAGGTTTCGAAACTCCTGTATGTTTGATTAAATGGATGTTGCGGTGACATGACTATCCTATTCTCATGGACTTAACAACAGTATGCAAAATGTAGCACATCTAAAAGCTATTTGGTTTACATTATGGCCCAATTGCGCTTTTGTAATAAGTTTAGAACTTTCGGTAGACTTATCCTCTAAAAATATAGAGCATTTAGAGCTTATAGAAGACCAATGAAGTGTCAAGTCACCATCTTTAAAAAAATCTTATGGATGACCACCGGAGAGAAGTAAGGTAAATACTTGACTTTAAATTTCGATTTAGTGCTCTGTATGTGATAAACGAACCACAAACGAAAACCTTCTAGGACATCAAGGTGATGAAGATTAGAGATGAATGGATTTAAACGGAGCTTGGTTTACTCATGCTAGATACACATGGTTTTGCTTGGGGACTCATTGTTGATGCCTATAATTAGGGATTTAATCGGTTGATCCTTATATATATATATATGGGCGTGTGTGAATTTGCATTATTTAACAAAATTCATGCTTCTCACTACATTTCATCGTAAATAAAGGGGATTGTGATTTTTGCTACATCATGGGAGACTCGACTTGACGAGAATATTGAAGCCTTTGATATCATTTTCACTCATACATCATCAACACAGCGGTCTACAAATATTCGCCTCGGGGATTGTTTTTAGTTCTAATTTGCATCATCAAAAATCCTAAGGAGAACGAACCAAGTTGAGGCCGAACCAAGCAGCAACGCCAAACCCTAACTCCAGATAATTTAACCGGGGCCGGCCACATGAAGATGATATTGGGCTACATGCTCTTAAATTGAGCGTGCATTGGACAAGGAGGATGTGTATTCTTTAAATGGAATGGCCTCATGCATGCATGCAGAGGGAACAAGCTCATAATTGTCTAATGACTTTCTGCTTCGCCAGCTGCATGAACAGGGGCATTCACCCACTTCTATGAAATTGGCGCAAGCAGACTTTTTCCGGAGCGAAATAAACGAAAGATGAAGCCCTTGACCAAAACATCGTCCGTCCTATCGAATCGAGAATATGACATGAAAATGATGGCGAACGAGCTGGCAGACGCCGTGGCTGACTAAGACAACTATGAAATCGATCCCTTTAACACTTCTCCGGTGCAGATTGATTATTGGATTTGGATCTTCGAGATCTCTCCCTTGTCCAGTCCCGTCCTGCTTAGAAAATTGTCTGCCTTGTGTTGCTTCCCGCAAGTTCTCAAATGGAAAAATTGAGAGAAAATTCGTCCGATTATGCTTCCAACTACGTGATTTGCGGACAGTGATTTTTTGGGCTATGACAAGTTGGTCGCCCGAAGGAAGTGAGAGTGCCCTTCTGTATGAATAAAAAGGCAGCAGAGCTATTGAAATTGGGATTTCTGGGCACCCGATTCATGCCTTGAGGACCGGCAACTTTCATACGGTTCTCATCATCTAATTTAGCAGAGAAGATCTACTTTGCTTGGGTCAGGTTGAAACACTGTTCTACTGCGTCGAATGCAATTTCTATGAAGCAAAATCATCGATTGGAAAACGCTTTGATGGAGCCGCATTAGTTTTTTTCGTGACATACAGGAATATGATCCACGTAGAATTCCTACGAGATTCAACACAAGAATGCCCGTGACTTTAAATTTACCAGTGACTGGTTCTGCATCATTTCGTATAGTTACTTGATCATTCAACAATATAAATCTCTCTTCAAAGTTGCATGCGGCCTCGCATGCAATCCTTTCTGCTGACCATCGTCAACATGTTCTCTCTTGGAACTGGTGGTACTGGGACTTTAACAGCTCCTTCCAACATCTGAGTAGTTTTCTTCATGGTTGGCCTCAAAGCCGGGTCTTCTTGGATGCACCACAATGCTGTCATCACAAATCTTTTCTCCATCTTTATGTCCCTTGACGCCTCCTCATCGCTCTCCACTAGCTGAAGCACGCTCCTGTTGTGGTAGAAGTCATAAACCCAGTCGACCATTACAATTTGAGCTTCAATTTCGGCTTCCAGCTCATAGTTCTTTCTGCAACAGATGAGCTCAACCAACAAAATGCCAAAGCTGTAAACATCTACTTTGTTAGAAATAGGCATATTCCTGAACCATTCTGGCGCTAAATAACCTCTGCTTCCTCTAACTCTAGTGGTGGTTCGTGTTTGGTTCGCCATCAAGAGCTTAGCTAATTAGAAATCTGATATTTTTGCAATGAGGGAGCCATCAAGAAGAATATTATGCGGCTTGATGTCGCAGTGGATTATGTGCCTGGTGCAATTGTCATGCAAGTAAGCGAGGCCTCGCGCAACACCACAGGCAATTTCTATTCTTTTATACCAGCTGGGCCTTGAAGAGCCGAAAAGAAAATCTGCCAAAGTGCCGTTACTCATGAATTCATACACCAGTAGTCGATGTTGACCTTCATTGCAGAATCCAAGCAACTGCACCAAGTTCTTGTGGTTAGTTTGGCCAATTACACTCACTTCTCTTTCAAACTCCTTCTCGCTTTCTCCGGTCCTTGTAGCTAACACTTTTACTACCACAAAGTTTTTATCCTTGGATCCAAGAGCACCTTTGTACACTGTTCCAAAGGCACCCCTACCCACTTCTTCTTTGAATCCATATGTTGCTTCTTGAAGCTCCTGATAAGTGAAAGTTCGCATGCCTGTAACTTGTTTGATCTAGACTAGTTGTGACAACTTAGAATCCCTAGATCGGAAGCTTCTATGTATTAAATAAGCAAAGAGGAGTAGAAGCAAGTTCACAAACACAGAGCTACTCAACAGCACCGATCCGATGATAATTAGAGTCGAATTCTTGTTTCCATTTCCCATAGATTTTGAAGTCGAGTTATCTTTCCTAACCTTGATCAGAGCTTTTCCACCCTGACTAGTATCACTTTGATCCATCCTTCCATTGGAAAGAGGGATCTTCTTTTTCCAGCAAGTTCCGCCGCCGAAAATAGCACTGCACAAAAACAATCAACCAAGCAAGCCTCTCTGCAACTGTCCTCGGTTTGTGCCATTGCTACGCTCGTAATCAGACAGTGGCCAGTTTATATTGAGCATTTCCCGGAAAGTGAACTGGTCTGTTTCCGGCCTACTTCCATCACAACTCTGGGGTACGAAGTCCTGTCTGCATCCGCTCATCTCATTTGCATGGAGTATATCCGAGTGGGCAGAGGCACTGGGGCCTATGATCAACGTGATCGTCTCTAAGAGCGCAGTAGCTATTGAAGCCACATGCTCCAGAACCGATATTTTGCATGATGTTTGTGCATATATTTGGAGGGATCGGGGAAGAGACTATCAACCAGGCAGAACTTGAATTTGTTGTCTTAGGGTAAACATATTGCCTGAAGACCCCATCGTATTCGAGGATTGCTCTTTGGTAAAACTCGTTGGTCAGGACTGTGCTTGAGGTGAGCGATTTGAGCACCGTTCCATTCCTAGCCGTGAGGTAGACCTGACCACCTTGATTGAATATCAATCTGAAGCCGCTACCAATGGTGTTGCTGACCCAGTAAGTATCTGAGGCATCCCACGGGTCAGGACTGGCATAGAATGCGAGATTTTCGTCGTCTCCTAGCTTGAAGTGGAATCTCCCGGTGGAGTAATCCATTTCAGAGTAGCGAGCGTTAACTTTAGTCCATTGATCTAACTGTTGCGTAGGCAGCATCGTGTCGGTCGGTTGGCTGAACGTCTCCCACAAGTTGACATAGTTCTGGCTAACTAGGACAAAGTTTCCCGTGTCAAGCATGGCCGCATGCGCTACACCAGCGTCAGTCGGGCTAGGAGACCGCAACTCTGTTCCATTTGGGTTGGCGAGCACCAGTCGGCCATCGGCAGTCAACTCAATTTTTGAACCTTCTGGTGCTAGATTATCGCCATTCGCTGACCCGACGATGGTCTCGGCCTTTATCTTCTTGAACCATATCGCCAACAAATGAGCTCCTCGTCCCATTTTCCGAAACCCGAAGGCAAACTCGCCTGACGGGGATGGCCAGGAAGAATTCCGGTCATCTGCCGTTAACGAGAAGCCCAAGTTTATTGTAGATGTCATCCAGTTATTTTTCCGGACCTTGATCAGAGCTTTATAACCCACACTAGGATCCATCCTACCATTTAAAAGAGGGATCCTCTTTCTCCAGCATGTTTCGTCTCTGAAAACAGCAACTGCACAAGAACAATCAGCCAAGCAAGCCTCTCGGCACGAGTCCTCTGTTTTCGGTTTGCGAACCTCATAATCATTGTACGGCCAGTTTGTATTGGGGCTGTCAAGCAAAACAAACTGGTCTGTTTCAGGCTTACTTTCGTCACAACTCTGTGGTGCGAAGTCCTATCTGCATCCGTTCATCTCGTTCATCGAATCTAACAGAGTATATCCAGGTGGGCAAAGGCATTGGGGCCTCCGAATCGCATCAGCTCCAAGAGTACAGTAGCTGTTGAAGCCACAAACTCCAGTACCGGTACGTCGATGCATGCTCGTGCATATATTTGGAGGGACCGGGGAAGAGACCATGGACCAGCCCTTTGCCCTGTCAGAACTCGAATTTGATGTCTTAGGGTGGACATATTGCCTAAAGACTCCGTCATATTCGAGGATCGCTCTTTGGTAAAATCCGCTGGTTGGAACTTCGTCTGAGGTAACGTTATGGAGTACTGCTCCGTTCCTAGCCGTGAGGTACACCCGACCACTTTGATTGAATATCAACCGGAAGCCGATTCGAGTAGCATAGAGCACGAGATTTCCATCGAGTTGCGGTCCGAAGAGGAATCTCCCAGCGGAGTAATTCATTTCGGAATAGCGAGCTCTAATAACAACCCCCAAATCTAACTGTTGCGTTGGCAGTATCGTATCCGTCGGAACTGGATGAGACAAAAAAAGCTTTCTTCTTTAAAAGCTCCATCAGATGAGCACGGAGAATTAAACCATACAGAAAGGGGGACTCTGAATGTGGAGGTTCATCAATTACAGGAAAACAGTTGTGCCTTGTAGTTCGCAGCACATGTACCACATTAGCGACCTTCTCGATGCCATGAAACAGCTGAAGGGGCCCACTCGCTACATCACCAACTGTTAATTGTCTCATATATGGCTCGGCATAGGTCTCAAGGTAAGGAAAGCCCTTTGCTTTCATGATAAGGTCATAGATGTTGCCGTTGAAAGCATCAGCTACGGTCTTTGAAATAAGAAGAACCACCATCAAGGGTAGCAACAGCAGATTGTTCGTCAGTTCCAAAAGGATTACACATAGAGAAACCGTCATCCTCATAGATCCACCAAGAAAAGAAGCAGCACCCAGCACAGCAAAAGACCATGGTTAAGATTGGAATGAGAACCAATCAACGTTCCAACCAAACGCCCATAAGATGCACCAGTAACTATTACAGGAACGAAAAGGCCAGCAGGAGCGACAATGCCATAGCTAAGTATACTCAAGAAATAACATGTGACAAAGAATATAATTATAGAAGAGTACTGGAACTCGTCATCCGTGCCCTTGCTAAAGAGATTTTGAAGTCCTGTTATGTATCCTGACCTTGATCAGAGCTTTAGTTCCAGCCTCCGATGAATCCTTCCTTCCATTTGAAAGAGGGATCTTCTTTTTCCAGCAAATTCCATCGCCGAAAATGGCGACTGCGCAAAAACAATCAGCCAAGCAAGCCTCTCTGCACCAGTCCTCGGTTTGTGCCACGCTACGCTCGTAATCAGACTCTGGCCAGTTTGTATTGGGCATTTCAAGCAAATCGAATTGGTCTGTTTCACGCCTACTTCCATTACAATTCTGTGGTGCGAAGGCCTGTATGCATCCGTTCATCTTGTTCGTTGAATCTAACAGAGTATATCCAGGTGGGCATTGGCATCGAGGCCTCAGATCATCTCCAAGAGTACAGTAGCTGTTGAAGCCACAAGCTCCACTGCCAATCTGTTGGGCGATGCTCGTGCATAAATTTTGTGGGACTGGGGCAGAGACCCTCGACCAGCCAATAAGCCGGCCAGAACTTGAATTTGCCGTCTTAGGGTGGATATATTGCCTAAATACCCCGTCGTATTCAAGGATCGCTCTTTGGTAATATCCGCTTGTTGGAACTAGTTCTGCGGTGATGGTGTTGAGTATTGTTCCATTCCTGTCCGTGACGTAGACCTGACCACTTTGATTGAATATCAACCGGAAGCCCATACGGCCAGCGGTGATGGTGTTGGTGGCCCAGTATGCATCTGAGACCACCAGCGGGGTAGGAGTGGCATAGAGCACGAGATTTCCGTCGGTTTGCAGTGCGAAGAGGAATCTCCCGGTGGAGTAATTCATTTCGGAATAGCGAGCTTTAACATTAGCCCCAAGATCTAACTGCTGCGTAGGCAATATTGTATCCGTTGGTTGGCTGAACGAATCCCATAAGTTGACGTGGTTCGCGCTTGCTAGGATGAAGTTCCCCGTGTCGAGCATGGCCGCATACGCTAAGCCATTGCCGTTCAGGCCAGAAGACCACAGCTCTCTCTCTTGGGTCGGTAAGCACCAGCCCGCCGTTGGCGGTCAACTGGACTTTCGAACCTTCGGGCGCTAGATTATCGCCATTCGCCGACCAGACGATGGTCTTGTCCTCTATCTTCTCGAACCATATAGCCAACAAATGAGCTCCTGTTCCCATTCTCCGGAACCCGAAGGCAAACTCGCCCAACGGCGACAGCCAGGAAGAGTTCTGGTCGTTCGCCGTCAACAAGGAGCCCAAGGTCAAGTTGCCGCGGATCTGAGCTTCGGCGGAAAGGGGAAGTGGAACGAGTACTAGAAGGATTCCTAGTATAACTGAAGCCATGTCAGGCGTGATCCTTGAGTTGAGCTACTTCGGCCTTAAGGATGAAACCAACGTTCTTATAGAGACTGCCTCCTTTCCAAGCTACCGGAGTCTCTCCCGTACGTCCCGTCCTTCACGGCGGACAGCCTTTGCCCATGTCAACCCGTATATCTATCAACTATCTTTGACCAAAAACAAAACACATATATCTATCTAGAATAATGACTTTACCATATGGTCTGAAGTTTTATAAAAGCTCCATCTGTAATAAAAGGAAATGATTGATCAAAATATAAGGTGATATTCGTTAATATATTTTATTAATCAACTTTTTTTTTTTTTGTATTAATAGACCATTTAGAAGTGTATGATGAGCATCCAATTTTCGCAATTTGGTCTTTCTTTTGTTTTTCGTTATTGAGGCCTTTTTTGCCTTTTTACTTTGTCTCGTTTCTTTTTTCTTAAAGTATCTTATTAGTTCCATTAATATTTTCATCAACATTTAAATAAAAATAATTTATGATAGTATCATTGGTATTGATTTTTTTCGGATTATAATGTTTTAGCAAATTTATATTTTCTCTATTTTCTTTGTTTTTCACTCTTTTTTTTTTATAGAAATTAATACTGAACGAACTTGTCAAATTTAGAATAAGGCGACTCGCTCCATAAGCTTGCCGGGGACCCGGACAATTTTGAGGAAGGCACAAATTTAGAAGACTTTAACCAAACATCGTCGTACAGAGACTTTATGAGATAAAAGGGATGGAAGAAGATGGCCCTTATATCACGTTGGTAAACTCCACTAAGCTAAAAGCAGGCCACTAATTTCGCAAGTAATTTGTTAATTTCAACAGTAAAATTTTGTTTCATCGATACATTATTAAGTTACCGATTTCAATCGTGGAGCGTTTTCTAAATATTGATTAATTAATAAAAATACTTATAAAAATTAAAAAGGAAATGATGCCCTTGACTCATGAAAGAAAATAATATATCGAATTGTAGTCATTTTTTAAATATATATATTTATAATTGATTCATCTATCATTTTATTTTGTAGTTATATTTTTCTCCATTTCTTTATATTTCCACATAAAACAATGGTGAAAAAGCTATTTCCATAAACAAGATGACAAAAAACTTTTACCCCTTAAAAGGCATGTGCCTTGCACGCCTAACAGAATGGAGTAACAATTTTAAAGTTCAGGGGCAAATATATACTATTGCAAAGTTCGAGAGAGATTTGAGTAATTTCTTCATGATTTTCTTTCCAACAGAAAATTTGCCACTTTATTAGAAATTTACTAACTTGTAACTTGTAAGGACTTATGTGGTAACTTACTAATTTCACTGCTACGATTTAGTTTTAAATGGTCAATTTCTAAATAATTGGACAACTTGCATTCCACTTGAAATTGGTATTACTACCTTATAAGCGGACTTATATGGTGTTATTACTTTATATGAAAGTTATAAATTCCACCACTAAATTTTTGTTTTGAGTAATAAATTTCTAAAAAAAGTTAATGACTTATCATTGCATTTATTGATGGTAAATTGCTACCATCGTTAGTGCATTACCACGTCAGTTGACTAAGAAGTTCCCATTTACGTGAAAATTTAGGAAAAGGCAGGTCTGCTTGGGCGGATCCATTAATCTTCGGTGGTGACCCTGAAATTTCCCAAGGAGAAACAGACAAATTTAGAAGACTTTGACCGAAACATCTTTTAGGTTTAGAGGAGGAGATTTTGGGAGTGAAATGTTTTTTTTTTTTTTTTTTTTACCAAAATACAAAGGATTCGATTCTTGTGGAAAATCAAAGCGATCACAGATCACTTCGTGGAAATTGAATGTTTGAATGCTGTGGTGTCCCGCATCAAGCATGCACGCTAATGGACTTCATGAGAAAAAAACAACACTCCTAATCAATCCCCCCCGCGACCCGCGAAGCGTACACAGCACACCTAACACGACCCCGACAACTGACACGTCAGCACACGCTCGCCACACTGTCCGGTGCTCTCCCTCCATTGTTGTCTTCCTTCCGCTGGGAAATATAGAAATGCAGGAGATGGCTACGTCTATCCACGAGAAATCTGCTGCTTTGTTTCGTGCGATGGAGGTTCTCCCCGTGCAAACAATTACCTCCTCCTTCTCCTTCTTCTTCCTCGTGCTCTGAAGCACGCCGCTGGATTGTGCTTTGCCGGTGGAGGTAAGCGAGGTGAGGAATGTTCTCGACATGAACGGCATACTCCATGCGATTATGAACCGTGTCGTTGAGGTGACCTAATGCTTGCTGCTTAGACTGCAATTGAGTCTTGTGCAGCATGGAGAGGAATGACTACATTAATGATTGATGGACATAATTCAGCATATATTCTGCTGAAATTTGCATACGTCAAATTTGCATACATTAAATCGCTCTATTAACTCTGTTAAATTTAGCTATCGAAAAAAGTTAATATAGTTTTTTCATCGTTGTTCATTAAATGCATTGATATGAATGTCACGTCAACCAATTTAGAAGAAAAATATTAAAAGATATTTAGAGCTAAAGGTTGGATGTTGCAATTAAACTATAATCAATTATTTTCTAAACTTTAGAAAAATAAAATTAGGAAAAAAGTAGAAAACTTAAAGAGAAAATCATTCTCGAGAATCAGCTCCATCAATTTTTGCATTTAGCTACTTTGTTTCACAGTCATAGCTGGTGCTGGTTCTTAAACTTCCATGGCAACGAGATCTCTATTCTTGCTCAAATCCGCCATTCACTAGAGGTTATCCACCTCGCGGCCAAAGGCCAAACACCGCTTTCTCCTTCAATCTTCTTTGACGATGTGGGCTAAGATCATCGTCTCAGATCTGTGCCAGGGTCATCATTTGTCGTAGATCTGAGCAAGGGTCGCAGCCGTAATTGTCGGAGGAGCAAGAGTAGCTAGTGGTAAGGTCCTTGTTGACTCAACAAGTGACGAGGGATGCCACCTTACCGTAGCCGAGCTGTTTATATATAGACAAGATCTCCAATGATCATCTGGTAAGGGAATATGTACGCTTAGAAAATTGTCTGCCTTGTGTTGCTTCCCGCAAGTTCTCAAATGGAAAAATTGAGAAGAAAGTTCGTCTGATTATGCTCCCAACTACGTGATTTGCGGACTGTGATTTTCTGGCCTATAACAAATTGGTCGCCTGAAGGAGGTGAGAGTCCCCTTCTGTATGAATAAGAAAGCAGCAGAGCTATTGAAATTAGGATTTCCGGGTACCCGATGCACGCCTTGAGGGTCGGTGACTTTCATACGGCTCTCATCATCTAATTTAGCAGAGAAGATGTATTTTGCCTGGGTCAGGTTGAAACACTGTTCTACTGCGTCGAATGCAATTTTAACGAAGCAAAATCGTGGATTGGAAAATGCTTTGATGGAGCCACGTACAGGGATATGATCCACGTAGAATTCCCTAAGAAATTCAACTCAAGAATGCCCGTGACTTCAAATTTACCGGTGACAGGTTCTGCATCATTTCATATAATTACTTGATCATTCAACAATATAAATCTCTCTTCACAGTTGCATGCGGCCACGCATGCAATCCTTTCTGCTGACAATCGCCAACCTGTTCTCTCTTGGATACTTGCGAGGGAATGTCCAGCTTGAGTAAGATTTAGCCATTTTAAGTAGGATCCATGCGAGGACATCATGAAAAAGTCTATTCTGGCGTAATAGCAATTACAGACAATACGGATAATTTTCACGATTACAGACTTTAGTTATCTTAATAAGCAAAATCATATTGAACTGATAAAGGAGCTTGGATCTAGAGGGACCGAGACTTCGACAGCTCCTTCCAACATCTGGGTGATTTTCTTCATGTTTGGCCTCAAAGCAGGGGTCTTCCTGGATGCACAACAATGCTGTCATTCTAGGCTTTTATTATTTATCTATTTATTTATGAATTTGAATCAAATTAATTTGATTAAAATAATCATAAAAATGATAATGTATTATGTATATATATATAAATATAAATTTAATATATAACGTGTCCTAGTGTGTCGGAATACTCTATTTTTTTTAGAAATGACTTATCGACGTGTCATGTCGTATCGTATTGCATTTCGCATATCGGTGTCGATGCTACTTAGATTGAAATTTGGACCAACGGGGTACATGATATAACCAACAAAATTTATCATATTGGAAAAGTGCCGTGCACGAAATATGACTGGAATAGGCGGGTTTCTTATAGTTTCTCCGTACGTGGAAGTTTCGAAAAGGCAAGTCTGCTTGGGTGGAGCCATTAATTTACCCAAGAGAAACAGACAAATTTAGAAGACTTTGACCGAGAAGTCTTTTAGGGGGGAGGAGATTTTGGGAGATGAAAATGTTTTCTTGACCAAAACATGAAGATTCGATTCCCGCAGAAATCAAAGCGATTGCAGGTCAACTTCGTGGAAATTGAACTTTTCGGTGCGTGTATGGACGTGGAAATTTGTAGCGGTGTCCCGCATGAAGCATGATGGCGCTTGAGATCTGTCTCTTCCGGCCGACGTCGGCCTACACTCCTTGGCCGTAGGTTGTCCTTCGCGCGCGTGAGTTGCAGAGGCGGAGGGGAAGAAGAGGGAAGAAGGAAGAAGAAGAATAAGAAAGAGGGGGCCGGGCTGGAGGAGAAGGAGGGTGGGCTTGGGCCCGTGAAAGGGAGAGAAAAAGGAGGGGGCTGGGCCTGGCTGCCAATTTTTTGTTTTCTTTTGTTTTTATTGATTGATTTGATTTTTTTTTGTTTTTGTTATTTATTATTTATTATCTGAGAAAAGGAAAAATAAAATAAATTAAGGCCTAATTAATAACCTAATCAAAATTTTAGGTGTCAATAGATGGCTACGTCTATCCACGAGAAATCTGCTGCTTTGTTTCGTGCGATGGAGGTTCTCCCCGTCCAAACAATTACCTCTTCCTTCTCCTTCTTCTTCCTTGTGCTCTGAAGCACGCCGCGAGGAATGTTGTCGACGTGAGCGGCGTACTCCACACGATTGTGAACCGTGTCATTGGGGTGATCTAATGCTTGCTGCTTAGACTGCAATTAAGTCTTGTGCAGCTTGGAGAGGAATGATATGGATGTCACGCCAGCCAATATAGTAGAAAAATATTAAAATATATTTAAAAGCTAAATGTTGGATGTTGCAATTAAACTCTAATCAGTTGTTTTAGAAAATCTACAAAAATAAAATTAGGGAAAAAGAATAAGAAAACTTAAAGAGAAAATCATGCTCCAGAATCGACTCCATCAATTTTTGCATTCAGCTACTTCATTTCACAGCCATAGCTAGTGCTGGTTCTTAAGCTTCCATGGCAACGAGATCTCTATTGTCGCTCAAATCCGCCATTCACTAGAGTTTCACCACCTCGCGGCCAAACACGGCTTCCTCCTTCGATCTTCTTTGACGATGTGGGCCGTGATCATCGTCTCAGATCTGTGTAGGGGTCATCATTTGTCGTAGATCTGAGCAAGGGTCGCGGCCGTAATTGTCGGAGGAGCGAGAGTGGCTAGTGGGAAGGTCCCTGTTGACGAGTGACGAGGCTGGCTCACTTGTCTCCCACATGCTTACTTTATTTTTATTTTTATTTTCAAAATGCGAAGTTGGTAGCAAGGGTCGCACTAGCTTACGTAAGTCTGGTGTGGGACGTTGGCCCCTCGTTGATGCATGGGTGGCCGTTGAGCCGCCACCACCTTTACTGCATCTATGCTATCCTTCTCAGCTTCTCCTATATATATGATTCTTCTTCTTTTTTTCCAAATTTTTTATTTTCTAAAATCTTGAAATCAATTCTTTTTCTTTTTATTTTTTTATTTTTTTAATATCTAACGTGGCAACCTCATCAACACATCTTTCTTAAAGTCGCATCAACTTTTTCTGATAACCAAATATGACGGAGTTAATATAGAAACTTGAGTAAACCGATTTGAAAAGTTTTAAAATTTGATTGTACTTTTTTTTTTTCAAGGTTTAAGGATTCGATTGCACTTTTATAATAAGTTTTAAGACATGTAATACACGAATACCATATAAATATAGAGCATTTAGAGCTTATAGAGGATCAATGGAGTATCAAGTCAATAACTTAATAAAAATATTGTGGACACCCATCGACGAAGCGTGGAAAGCTAACATGCTCAACTTTAAACTTTGATTCTACGCTCAGTAAACAGACCAAGTCTGGATACCTCTTAGGACGTCTAGGTGATGAAGATTAGAGATGGATGAACTTGAAAGGAGCTTGGTTTACTCACAAATTGGGCTGGATAGACATGGCTCTTGCTTGGACCCTCACTATTGACACTTAAATTTTTGCCTATTATATATTTTGAAACATTTTCATAAAATTAGGGATTTAATTTGTTAACCCTTAGCAACTAACCGTCATGCTTCTCCCTACATTTCATCGCAGTTAAGGGGATTGAGGTATTTGCTACATCATGGGAGTTCAAATTGGCGAGAAATTGAAGCCTTCAACATCATTTTCCTCACCTCGTTTTTCCACCTTGGAGATTTTTTTAAGTAACAAGAGACACCTCGTATTTTTGCGGTGTCTATGTGCAATAAATCTCTACTTCGCCACTAGTAAGATTTTAACTCTTTGCGCAGCATCTTTGGGGTTGAAATCCCGCTACTGACAGTCCCCTTTGCTAGGCGATCTGTAAATCCATTATAAAACTTTCTTGACCCGTGTTATACCCTAACCTTAACATGGAGTAATCTCCCTTCCTCTTAAACTTTTTATCGTATCCGAATAAGTTTTTTTTTTTTTTTTTTTTTTGCTTCGCCAGGTGTATTAAGGGCATTCATCTACTTCTATAAAATTGGCGCAAGCAGACTATTCCAAAGTGAAACAAACAAAAGACAAAGACTTAGAACCAAATATCATCCGTTTTGTTGAATAAAAATGACATCAGAACAATAGCAAACGAGCTGGAAGACCCCATAGCTGACAAAAACAGCTATGAAATCGAACCCTTTAACCTTCTCATGCAAATCGATGCTAGATTTGGATCTTCTAGATCTTTCCATTGTCTTGGTATATTTTCCAGTTTCCTCCAGTTTGGACCCATTGTCCAATGGCATTAACAGTAGCTTGCTGAGTGGTATACAAGATCTTCAATGATCATTTGGAAAGTTATATGTATGCCTAGAGTATTGTCTTTCTTTTGTCACTTCGCGCAATTTCTCAACAAATCAATTGAGAAGAAAGTTCGTTTGATTATGCTTCCAACCACGTGATTTGTGGACTCTGATTTCTTTGGTCTATATGAAGTTGGTTGCCAAAAGGAAGTGAAAGTCCCATATGAGTGAATAAAAAAGCAGCAGACCTTTTGAAATTAGGAGTTCAGGGTAGTGATCCTCGACTTGAGGATCGGCAAGTTTCATATGGTTTCTCACCATTCAAATTTAGTAGATAAGATCTGTTTTGCTTCGATGAGGTTAAGATGCTCTTTTACTGCATCCAATGCAATTTTGATGAAGCAAAACGGTTGATGGAAATGCATTGATGGGGTCACATTAGTTTTACCTGCGACATAATGGAATATGATTTAGGAAGAATTCCTAAGAGATTTAAAACAATTTTGCCAACAATTGCCAACATGCGAATGAATTTCAAACTTTGGGAAGATTTAGCTTATTTAAGCTGGATTTATGTGAACATATTATGACAATGTCTATTCAAGGCGTAGGTGCACTAACGGACTATACAGATACTTTTCATTATTACAAACACCAGTTGTCTAAATAATCAAATCATGTGGAACTAATAAAAGAGCTTGGATCTGGAGGGACTGAGACTTCAACAACTCCTTCCAGCATCTGAGTGATTTTCTTCATGGTTAGCCTCAAAGCCGGGTCTTCCTGGATGCACCACAATGCCGTCATCACAAATCTTCTCACCATCTTTATGTCGCTTGACGCCTCCTCGTCACTCTCCACTAGCACAAGTAGATTCCTGTCATGGTAGCAGTCGTACACCTAGTCGATCAATACACTTTGAGCTTCACTTTTGGCTTCGGCTTATAGTTCTTTCTGCAGCAGATGAGCTCGAGCAAAAAATGTCGAAGCTGTAAACATCTACTTTGGCAGAAATAGTCATATTCCGAACCATTCGGCGCTAAATAACCTTTGGTTCATCGACGCCAATGGCGATTCATGTTTGGTTTGCCATCAAGAGCTTAGCTAATCTGAAGTCTGATATTTTTGCAGCGAGAGAGCCATCAAGAAGAATATTTTGCGACTTGATGTTGCAGTGGATTATATGCCTGGTGCAATCCTCATGCAAGTAAGAGAGGCCCCTTGCAACACCACGGGCAATTTCTATTCTTTTGCACCAGCTAGGCCTTAAACACTTTGGTACACTCTTCCAAAAGTACCCTTGCCCAGTTCTTCTTTGAATCCATCTGTTGCTTCTTGAAGCACCTGATAGGTGAAAGTTGGCATGCCTGTGGCTTGGTTGATCTGGACTGGTCGTGAAAATTTAGAACCTCTAGATTGGAAGCTTTTATAAATTAAATAGCTAAAGAGGAGTAAAAGCAAGTTCAAAAACATAGAACTACTCAACAACACTGATCCGATGATTACCAGAGTTGAGTTCTTGTTCTTCTTCTGGCCGTTTCCTGGAGATGTCAAAGTCGAGTTATCTATCCTGACCTTAATCAGAGCTTTTCCACCCACACTTGGATCCATCCTACCATAGAAAAGAGTTTTCTTCTTTTTCCAGCAATTTCCATCTTGAAAAATAGTGACTGCGTAAAAACAATCAGCCAAGCAAGCCTCTTAGCACCAGTCCTCGGTTTGTGACGCACTAAGCTCGTAATCATACCATGGCCAGTCTGTATTGAGCATGCCACGCAAAGCAAACTGGTCCTTTTCAGGCCTACTTCCATCACAACTCTATAATACGAAGTCCTGTCTGCATCCGTTAATCTCGTTCATCGAATCTAACGTAGTATATCCAAGTGCGCAGTGGCATCAAGGCCTCTGAATCCGATTGTCTCCATGAGTACAGTAGTTGTTGAAGCCACAAACTCCGGGACCGGTATCTCATGTGATCCTCATGCATATATTTGAAGGGACCGGGGAAGAGACCATCGGCTAGCCCATTGCCCAGCTAGAACTCGAATATGTCGTCTTAGGGTGGACATATTGCCTGAAGACCCCGCCATATTCAAGGATCGCTCTTTTGTAAAATCCGCAGGCGGGGATGGTGTCTAAGGTGACGATATTGAGTACCGTTCCATTCCTAGCGTGACGACGTAGACCTGACCACTTTGATTGAATATCAAGTGGTAGCCAGTACCCAGGGTGTTGCAAATCTAGTAAGCATTTGAGATGACCAGCTCAGTTGGGGTATGAAGTGGAATCTCCTAGCGGAGTAATTGAGGACATGGACAAATCTTCAATAACCTGGGGAGATTGAGGTGTGAGCATTAGGCTTCATCAATTGATTCAAGTGGAAGATGTCAATTATGTGGAAAAGTTGTCGCTTCAATGGACAAGTTGCCAATTTCATAGTTGTTGATCGGCTATTGAGACATCAAAACACATGTTTATTGTTGATCCGAGACTACTAATAGACTATCTAACAATCGAAGGTTGTTCTGGACAATTTCCTTTGTTGTTTGGTGATCTTCAAAGATGTCCATTAGACTGCCCAAGGAGACGAACGAATTTATAGTCTATTTTAATTACTTTGCATCTAGTCAAGTGTCATTAGGAAGTCTTAAGTGTGTTGTAGGTTTCAAGGAGCCAAAGTTCAAGTTTCTAGTCTTAAGTGTGTTGTAGTTTTCAAAGAGCCAAAGTTCAAGTCTGTAGATGTTTTAATGCATTGTCTAGATCCTAGGTCATTATTGTGCTTTTCTAATTCCTATGTCTTTAATTGATTTGATAGTTTCTCATGTTTAATGTTTAGTCTATTTCCTATGTAATTATCCCTCTATATAATAAGGCGAATTCTCAAATGTAAAACACTGAATTTTGAGTGTACGAATTTTTGAGATTTTCCTCTTTATGAGCAAATATCTTTGGAGAGTGGATTACCCCCATCTTTGTATCCTTCGAAGGTGGATTCTTCCTCAAGGTGAGCCAAAGAAGCACTATATCCTTGGTTGATGGTTTTCATGTAGGCCTTGGTAATGAGCTTTTTCAATCCTGAAGTCGTGTAACAACTCCCACCCATCCTGCTACCGCATCAAATATCATTTGAACTCATACATCATTAAGACGGTGATTAGCAAATATTCACCTTGGGGAGTATTTTTATTTCTAAGTGGCATCATAAAAAATCCCAGGGAGAGTGAACCAAGTCATGGCCTAACCAGATGAAGATGACATTAGGCCACATGCTCTTAAATTAAGCATACATTGGACAAGGAGGAAAGTATATGCATTGAATGGAA
This sequence comes from Eucalyptus grandis, assembly GCF_016545825.1. NCBI lineage: Eukaryota > Viridiplantae > Streptophyta > Magnoliopsida > Myrtales > Myrtaceae > Eucalyptus > Eucalyptus grandis. Next base: position 69,060,013 of record NC_052614.1, read on the forward strand.
TGGCCTCATGCATGCATGCATGCAAAGGGAACAAGCTCATAATTGTCTAGCAAATTTCTGCTTCGCTGGTGCATGAACGGGGGCAGTCATCTACTTCTATGAAATTGTCGCAAGAGACTTTTCCAAAGCGAAACAACCGAAAGACAGAAGACCCTTGACCAAAACATCCTCCATTCCATCGAATTGAGAATATGGCATGGAAAAGATAACGAAAGCGTCGGCGAGATGCCATAGCCGACAAAGACAAACATGTAATCGAACCCATTAAACTGCTGGGTGCAGATCGATCGTTAGATTTGGATCTCCGAGGTCTTTTCATTGTCTCGTCTCGGTGTATTTTCCAATTACGTCCTGTTTGGACCTGTTATGGAATGGGGAGAATTACCTAAAAAGTCCTAAACCTATTGTAATTGTGCCAATTCAGTCCTAAACTTTTTTTGGCCAATTTAGTCCTAAACCTTTACATTTGTTTCAGTTCAGTCCATCCGGCCAAAATTAGCCGGCCGGCGCCGACGTGGCAACTAGCCGGTGCCGGTGAGTTTTTTTAATAATATTTTATTATTTTTATTAATTTTTATTAATTTTTTTCTTTTTTTTCTTTTTTTTTTCCCTCCTCCCTCCTCCTTCCTTGGGCTCCGGCGACCAGCCAGCCCGGCCGGTCGTCGGACTAAGGCGATCCGGCGGGCGAGGAAGCCTCGCCGACGCAACGGCAAGCCCTCCTTGCCGCCGCCGGGCGCGAGCTCGCCTCACGCGGCGACCGTGAGGCAAGCCGCGCCCGGAGACGGGGAGGGGGCTCGTCGTCGCGTCTGTGGAGGGCTTGCCTCACCCCGCCGTCGCCGGGCGCGGCGAGCCCTCGCCAGATCCGGCGAGGGGGGCTCGCCCCGCCGGAGCCCAAGGAAGGAGGAAGAAAGAGGAGGCAAAAAAAAAAAAGGAAAAAGGAAAAAATTAATAAAAAATGTTGAAAATAAAATATTATTAAAAAAAAAAAATCACGCCGTGCCGGCCGGCTGCCATGTCAAGACCGGCCGACCAATTTTGGCCGGATGGACTAAACTGGAACAAAAGTAAAAGGTTTAGGACTAAATTGGCAAAAAAAAAAAGTTTAGGACTGAATTGGCACAATTGCAATAGGTTTAGGACTTTTTTGGTAATTCTCCCGTTATGGAATGGCTTTGATTGTAGCTCGCTGCTTTGTTTATACAAGATCTCCAATGATCATATGGAAAGGAATATGTATTGCTTAGAAAATTTGTCTACATTGTGTTGCTTCTCGCTAATTCTCAATAGATGCATCGAGAAGAAAGATTGTTTGATTATGCTTCCAACTACGTGATTTGCGGACTGGGATTTCCTTGGTCTATAAGAAGTTGGTTTCCAAGAGGAAGTGAGTGTCCCTTCTGTATAAATAAAAAAAAGCAGCAGAACTATTGAAATTGGGATTCCAGATCACCGATCCACGACCTGAAGATCGGCAAGTTTCATATGCTTCTCATCATCTAATTTAGCAGATAAGGTCCGTTTTGCTTAGATCAATTTAAATTCTCTTCCACTTGTGTCAAATGCAATTTTAGTGAAGCAAAATCGTCGATGAAAATGCTTAGATGGAGCCACATTAGTTTTTACCATGACATGCAGGGATATTGTCACGCCTCAAACCTCGAGCACGAGCACATCCCACTGCGGTCGATAGAAATGCGACTTCCCAGGACACGTCGCCGACCCCTTCTTTTTAATTACACATGCGGAAGCAGATAAATAATCCCCAGACAAAACTCAATTGGGATAGAAAAGCAGGATCACATTTTTAAAACCAACCACATACTTTTTATACATATCAAACCAGTTCATTTACAGGACTAGGCTATTTACAAAAGATCTATAGAAGATCAGTCCTCAAAAACTAGGCTGTCCTAAGATCAGCTAGACAGTCCATTCGCCGGCTCTTCGGTCGGGATCGGCGAAGTCAAAAATCCTCTCGGCGACCCTCACCGGTCTACCAAAAGCTCCGGAGGATCCGCCATCTATGGACCTGAAATATTATCCCACAACCGGGATGAGACGATGTCTCAGCGAGTCCTACCCTCTAAAACTCGATTAGGAAGAAAATAAGCCCCAGGGTGCTCTAGCCACACAAAGAGAATAGAGGACTTACCTCGCCTCAGTCCTTCCTGCACATCAGTGCAATTCATACGTCGATAAATTCATACCATATATCAATTCATATCATCTATCAATTCATACCATCTATCCATCCATTAATAAATCACGGCTCGCACAAGCTGATTTATGCATAAATGATAGCTCACACAAGCTGATATATGGATCATTGCTCTCACAAGCTGACATATATAAACCAATTGTTCGCCAAAGCGGATAATTCAATAATAAAGCAACTCATATCTCAATTCAATCAATCAATCAATCCAATCGATTCAAACTGGTCATACAAATCAATTACGGTGCTAAAAGCTAACACCGGGTATTTTCAAGTTAAATACCACAACTTCATCAATTTCACACAATTCCACACTTTTGGAATTATTAACCATAATCATCATTTTCACTCAATTTCGCAATTACGCATACAATTGATACAAACTGACTGCACTGCTGCGATCAGCGTGAAATTCTAACGATTGGCCATCCCAGGCAAAATTTTCGAAATTATTAAATAATTAAATTTAATTCCGAAAATTAAATAATTAAATACTATATTATAATAATATAAAATAATAAAATAATATTTAAAAATTCGAAATAATTATTTAATTAAAAATAATTAATTAGGGCTTAAATTAGATTACACTAATTTAAACATACAATTAGCCCTAATTAAACATCCATTAAACTAATCATACAACTAATCTAATTTACATTAAAATAATCTAATCTAACCACCTAAACCTAATTAGACTAATCTAAACACCCCTTAAGCATGATTAACTTGCTAAGCAAGGTTTAGAGGATAAACTCACCGGTTTTGCGCGCCGGTGAGTTCACGGTGACCACGACGCCAAGGCGGTCGATAAACCCCAAAGCGGTGACACCAACGGAGGCCGGGAAGGGCTTGAAAACGGGCCACAAAGTCTGGAACTTCTTGCTGTCTTCTGCTTCTGATCTGGACTGAACTGCAGAGAAGAAACCAGCAACTTCAACGGCGAAAACGGGCTGATCGGAGCTCCGGCGAGCGGGTGGTTGGCAACCGGCGGCTCCCAGGGGTCAAGGGGATCTTGCTGGTGGTTGGTATGGGTGGAGGTAGGGTAGAAATGGGGAGAAAATGGCTGAAAACCGCGAAACGGGCGAAACAGGCGGAACCAGGCGAGTCCAGACGGTCCGGCGAGCGGCGGCTTCGGGCGGCCGTACGGGACAGCCGGAGAATCGTTCCGGCGAGTGGTGAGGTGCTCCGGAACGGGATGGATGTCTTCTTCGCGGCGATGGGTGGCTCGTTCGCTGATTCAACCGGGAAGTTAACTTTTTACTCGGATCTTTGGCGAAAGGTCGGCTGGAGCAGAAACTGGAACGAGGGGAAAACAGAGGAGGAAATGGGGTCCGATGGGCATGCGACGGTGGAGGGCTGATGCTGCTCGGTTCCTCTGGTTTTTGCTGAGCTTCTCTCCTTCAACAACAATGGAGAAAGCCTTAGAGAAGAAGGTGCTTAATAGTGGGGTTTCCTTGGGCTCTCTAGAGCTCAACACTTGCCATCTTCTCATTGGCTTTGCCCCCACCATGACACCACATGACCTCAGCCACTCTCTCTCCTCCAATCTTCCTTTACAAGCTTGGCAATAGGTGCAAAATGTGGTGTGCCATGGGAGCTACGAATTTTGGACATTCCCCCATTCAATCCATTCAATTCTCTCTTAATTCCAATCAATTGAAGCTCAATTGAAGCTCAAATAAATCGGTCCATGTGTCCTCGGCCTTCTCATGACATTTCCCCGTCAATGATCCAACTCGCATCCTGAAGATTCGATTCAAAACGGCCCTCTGACAATCCCGAACAAAAACGGCCTTACTTTGCTTTTCTGCCAAAATCTCGGTTTGTAGAAAAATCTTCTGAATATGAGTCGACGTTCCTAAAATGAATTGTGACATGCCAGAACCTTCAATTTCTGAATCCGGGTTTAAAATCACGGTTAATTTCAATCTGGCGCGATTTGAGCGCGTCCTAATCTACCGGGTAGCTTTTAGGAAATTTTCAGTGCAATTGACCCGTGGTTGATTATTTTCAAGCCACGACATAATCTTCGACATATTAGCGACTTTCGATTGTCGTGAAAATCTCGAGGTTTCAAATACGGACACAGGGTACCCAAAACGACAGAATAATCAGTTCAGTGCCGGTCGACGAGGATATTGAAATCAGGTGGAATTACCCGCACTCTAATTACATATCTCAGTCAAATCGACCTATTACTAATCTCTGTTCGATTCTGACAGTATCGTAATGATCCTTGCAGATTTATACGGTCGAGTAGTCGGTTCATGGTCAGATTCTTAAGCCTATTGCATTTAAATTCCTTAACGGCTTCACCTGATAGACTAGTTATCTCGTGAGTGATCAGCTCGGAGAATTGAACTATAAGCGCATCGATGAAAAGTCCATCTCATTTAATTGAAAACAAAATCAGAAATTTGGGATGTCACAGATATGATCCACATAGAATTCCTAGGTGATTTCAATAGAATAATGCCCGTGACTTTAAATTTTTCGGCGACTGATTTTGCATTATTTGATATATAGTTACTTGGTCACTCAAACATCGAAGTCTCTCAATTAATGCATGCGGCCTCGCATGCAATTCCTTTTGCGACAATCGTCAACCCGTTTTCTCTTGGATACATGCGAGGGAATGTTAAGCTTGATTGATGATTTAGCTTATTTAAGCGGGATCCATGCGAATTATGAAAAAATTTTATTCGGCGTAATAGCACTAACAGACAATACGAGTACTTTTCATGATTACAGCGATAGCAGTTTTCTTAATTGGCAAAATCATACTGAACTGATAAAAGAGCTTGAAACGGAGGTACTTGGGACTTCAACAGCTCCTTCCAACATCTGAGTGATTTTCTTCGTGGTTGGCCTCAAAGACGGGTCTTCCTGGATGCACCACAATGCTGTCATCACAAATCTTCCCACCCTCTTTATGTCACTTGATGCCTCATCATCGCTCTCCACTAGCTTAAGTATGTTCCCATCGTGGTAGCAGTCATATGCCCAGTCAACCAGCACAATTTGAGCTTCAATTTTTGATTCCGGCTTGTAGTTCTTTCTGTAGCAAATGAGCTCTACCAACAAAATGCCAAAGCTGTAAACATCTACCTTGCTTGAAATAGGCATATTCCTGAACCATTCTGGCGCTAAATAACCTCTGGTTCCTCGGACTCCAGTGGTGGTTCGTGTTTGGTTCGCCATCAAGAGTTTAGCTAACCCAAAGTCTGATATTTTTGCTGTAAGAGAGCCATCAAGAAGAATATTTTGCGGCTTGATGTCACAGTGGATTATATGCTTGGTGCAATCGTCGTGCAAGTAAGAGAGGCCCCGTGCAACATCGCAAGCAATTTCTATTCTTCTGTACCAGCTGGGCCTTGAAGCACCAAATAGGAAATCTGCCAAAGTGCCATTGCTCATGAGCTCATACACCAGAAGTCGGTGTTGACCTTCATTGCAGTATCCAAGCAACTGAACTAAGTTCTTGTGGTTAGTTTGGCCAATTGCAATCACTTCTCTTTCAAACTCCTTTTCGCTTTCTCCAGTCCTTGTTGCGAGCAATTTTACTGCCACAAAGTTTGTATACTCGGATCTAAGAACACCTTTGTACACCGTTCCAAAAGCACCCCTACCTAGTTCTTCTTTGAATTGATCTGTTGCTTCTTGAAGCTCCTGATAAGTGAAAGTCTGCGTGCCTATGGCTTGGTTAATCTGGACTGGTCGTGACAACTTAGAATCCCTAGATCGAAAGCTTCTATAAATTAAATAGGTAATGAGGAGTAGAAGCAAGTTCACAAACACAGAGCTACTCAACAGCACTGATCCAATGATAATCAGAGTCGAATTCTTGTTTCCATTTCCTGTAGATTTTGAAGTCGAGTTATTTATCCTGACCTTGATCAGAGCTTTTCCAACATCAGTAAGGTCCATCCTTCCATTGGAAAGAGGGATCTTCTTTTTCCAGCAAGTTCCGCTCCTACTCAAATAAGCAACTGCGCAAAAACAATCAGCCAAGCAACCCTGTCTGCAGCTTTCCTCGGTTTGTGCCGCAATACCCTCATAATTATACAGTGGCCAGTTTGTATTGGGCATGTCGTGGAAAGTGAACTGGTCTGTTTCAAGCCTACTTCCATCACAACTCTGGGGTACGAAGTCCTGTCTGCATCCGTTCATCTCGTTTGTTGAATCTAACAGGGTATATCCGGGTGGGCAGTGGCATCGGGGCCTTTGATCGTCTCCAAGAGCACAGTAACTGTTGAAGCCACAAGCTCCGGAACCGACAGTTTGCGTGATGCTGTCGCATATATTTGGAGGGACTGGGGAAGAGACCATCGACCAGCCCTTTGCCAAGCCAGAACTCGAGTTTGCCAGCTTGGGGTGGACATAGTGCCTGAAGACCCCATCATATTCAAGAATCGCTCTTTGGTAAAATCCGCTGGTCAGGACTGTGCCTGAGGTGACGAGTTTGAGTACTGTTCCATTCCTAGCCGTGACGTAGACCTGACCACTTTGATTGAATATCAATCGGAAGCCGCTACCACTGGTCTTGCTGACCCAGTAAGCATCTGAGGCATCCCATGGGTTAGGAGTGGCATAGAATGCGAGATTTCCATCGTTTCTTAGCTTGAAGTGGAATCTCCCGGCGGAGTAATTCGTTTCGGAGTAGCGAGCGTGAACTTTAGTCCCTTGATCTAACTGTTGCGTAGGCAGCATCGTGTCGGTCGGTTGGCTGAACGTCTCCCACAAGTTGATGTAGTTCTGGCCAACTAGGACAAAGTTCCCCATGTCGAGCATGGCCGCATACATTACACGAGCGCCAATCGAGCGAGGAGACCACAACTGCCTTCCAATCGGGTTGGCGAGCACCAGTCGGCCGTCAGCAGTCAACTGGATCTTCGAACCTTCTGGCGCTAGATTATCGCCATTCGCCGACCAGACAATGGTTTTCTCCTCTATCTTCTCGAACCATATTGCCAGCAAATGAGCCCCTTGTCCCATTTTCCGGAACCCGACAGCGAACTCGCCCGACGACGACAGCCAGCAAGAGTTTCGGTCATCCGCCGTTAACGATGAGCCCAAGGTGAGGTTGCCGTTGGTCTGAGCCCTGGCGGAAAGCGGAAGTGTGACGAGCAGCAGAAGGATTCGGAGCATCACTGAAGCCATACGAGATGAAACTTTGAGGCGCTGCTCGAGTCGAGCTACTGCAGCCTCAAGGATGTAAACCAGCGCTCTTTATAGAATTCCAGTATCTCTCTCGTCCCTTGTCAACAAGATTATAAATCCACCACCTTGACATCTAGCGGTAGATTACCGAGTGTTTTAGATTTTTTAGGGGAAACCGTCAATCAACCGGTAAATTGTCACTTGTCAGCACAATACAAAATAGTTTTCTAGAGTTTTACAATTGGGCCCCTTCAGTCAATTAGTAACAAACCAACGAAAAAAATGATATTATCATCCTCAAACAGTAAGTTTATCTAGATTACCCAGTGCTTTAACATACCAAATGAAGATTTTATCTTGTTAGAATCTAGTGTATTAGTGGTAGATCACCAAGTGCTTTAAAATTTTACGGGTAAGCCTGTCAAGCAATTAGTAAATTTCTAGTGAAATCATGATGTTATCACCCCCCCCCCCCCACCTCAAGCAGTGAACTCTTAAGTGCTTTAAAATTTTCAAGTGGGTTCATCAAATACGTGGTCAATTTCTAAAGAAGTTGATAATTTTTTATTTCACTGGTCGTAACTTGTTAAGCTAAAAGTAAGCTTATGTTGGTAAATTACTACTTTCACAGTCCTTAACTGTACTGGTAATCTCCAAAGACAACCTCCTAACTAAGTTAAGTAAGACCTTTGGCAAATTTCACACTTCACGTGATACTACCTTAAGAGAGAACAGACATATTGCTAATTTCACTGGTACTTTAACTTTAATGGGGGATGTTTACAATTTAAGATTGAATTTGGTGTTAGTAAATCTCTCAAATTGTTGGCAACTTATTATGCTAATAGCGGGGCTACGTTGGTGAGTTACTTACTCCCACAGTACGTTGATAACCAAGGTTATATTTCCAATGGCAAATTCCTTACTTTCTTAGTAACTTACCAACTTATAGCAAGACCCATATTGATAATTTATCAGATTCACTCTTAAGTTGCTAATTTCACTGCTAAGCTTTTAACTTTGAGCCATAATTTCCTAAGAAAGGTGATAATTTACTCTTGCATTTAATGTTGGCGAATTGCTAACTTTGTAAACTTGGACCGACAAGTTACGTGATATTACCAACACGATTTATAAATTTTAATCATATTAGAGAAGTGCCGTGCGCGGAAACATGATTGGAGTTGGCGTGTTTCTTTATTTCTCCGTGCGCGGAAACATGATTGGATCCATTAATCTTCGGTCGTGACCCTGAAATTTCGCAAGGAGAAACAGACAAATTTAGAAAACTTTGACCGAAACATCTTTTTGGTTTAGAGGAGGAGATTTTGGGAGTGGAAAATGTTTTTTTTTTGGACCAAAATACATAGGATTCGATTCCTGTGGAAATCAAAGCGATCACAGATCACTTCGTGGAAATTGAATGAGCGTAGGTACGTGGAAATTTTGCTCTGGTGTCCCACATCAGGCATGCATGCAGTTAGTGGATGTGATTGTGAACCTTCTAATTTGACTTTAATCAGATCGCTAATGGACTTCACAAGAAAAAAACGACACTCCTAATCAATCCCCCACCGACCAGAAAAAAAAAAAATAAAAATCAATCCCCTGCGACCCGCGAAACGTACACAGCACACCTAACACCACCCCGGCAACTGACACGTCGGCACACGCTCGCCACACTGTCCGCCGTGTCCGGTGCTCTCCCTCCATTGTCGTCTTCCGCAGGGAAATATAGAAATGCAGGAGATGGCTACGTCTATTTACGAGAAATCTGCTGCTTTGTTTCGTGCGATGGAGGCTCTCCCCGTGCAGACAACTACCTCCTCCTTCTCCTCCTTCTTTCTCGTGCTCTGAAGCACGCCGCTGGATTGTGCTTTGCCCGAGGAGGTAAGCGAGGCGAGGAATGTTCTCGCCGTGAGCGGCGGACTCCACGCGATTGTGAACCGTGTCGTTGGGGTGATCTAATGCTTGCTACTTAGACTGCAATTGAGTCTTGTGCAGCTTGGAGAGGAATGACTACATTAATGATTGATGGACATAATTCGGCATATATTCTGCAGAAATTTGCATACATCAAATTTGCGTACATTAAATAGCTCTTTTAACTCTGTTAAATTTGATCATCGAAAAGAGTTGATATAGTTTTTTCATTGTTGTTCAAAAGGAAATGCGTTGATATGGACGTCACATCAGCCAATTTAAAAGAAAAATATTAAAAGATATTTAAAGCTAAATGTTGGATGTTGCAATTAAACTCTAATCAATTGTTTTCGAAACTTCAGAAAAATAAAATTTGGGAAAAAGAAGAAGAAAACTTAAAGAGAAAATCATGCTCCAGAATCGACTCCATGAATTTTTGCATTCAGCTACTTCGTTTCACAGCCATAGCTAGTGCTGGTTCTTAAGCTTCCATGGCAACGAGATCTCTATTCTCGCTCAAATCCGCCATTCACTAGAGCTTCACCACTTCACGGCCAAACATGGCTGCCTCCTTCGATCTTCTTTGACGATGTGGGCTATGATCATCGTCTCAGATCTGTGCAAGGGTCGTCATTTGTCGTAGATCTAAGCAAGGGTCGCGGCCGTGGTTGTTGGAGGAGCGAGAGTAGCTAGTGGCAAGGTCCCTGTTGACAAGTGACGAGGGTGGCTCACTTGTCTCCCACACGATTACTTTATTTTTATTTTTAGTAATAAATTTCTAAAAAAGAGTTAATGATTTATCATTGCATTTATTGATGGTAAATTTCTACCATTGTTAGTGCATTACCACATCAGTTGACTAAGAAGTCCCCAGTTACGTGATTTTATGAATAAAATTTGGAATCACTAATCATATAAAAAAAAGTATAATCACGGAAATTTGTTGGCCTTTCGGCAGACATTTCGATAGAATTCAGCTATTTATTATACATGTTGAGGAGCATGTGTGAGGGTGTTAGAACTTAGATGAAAGAAGTATCACGTCATGGATGTGGTATATTACGGAGCAGTTAATAAATTCTAGTTGCCTTATCGTTAATTGGCTTAAGATTTTTAATGAAGGCGGATACAACTGAATATGTTAACAGGCTCCTATTTGGGCTTCCCCTTTAGTTATCTCTTTAGGTGAAGGTTACATAATTCTATTTGCATTTCCCTAGCAATATCTAAAACTAATGCAATTTGGAAATTGCTTGGCAATTGCATCTACATGATCTGTAAAATTGTTGCTTACTTTCACTGGAAATGGCGTTTCCTCTTGTGGATTTTCATGCTGCTGTTGATGCAATCTTTGAGCTATGCCATTTTGCAAGTGGAAACATGTATTTAAAACGATCTTGTAGATAGCTGTTTTTATCATGATAAAAGTCGCGTAACTTGTTCACCGTTATAAGTTTCCTGTAAAAGTTGAGAGGCAATTTTTTTAATCCAGTTGAACTGTTTATAATTTACCAATGAGAGAACGATACCACTCTCAAATCTAATATCCACCGGTAGAAGCATTTTTCAATTTAGGGAAAATGCAAGAATAGTCCATGATCTTAGATTTACTAATTTAACTACTAAGTTTTTCATTTTGAGTGGTAAATTATATTTTACTTGAAGTTGGTTGGGAAGTTCCTTACTCCGCTGGTAACTTATTATCTTATAAGCGGATCTATGTCGATAAATTATTAATTTCACCGGTCAGCTATTAAATTTATTGCTGAGTTATTATTTTGAGTGATAAATTCCTAAGAAACGTGATATTTTACTCTTGCATTTAATATTTGTAAAACTGCTAACATTGTCTGTAAATTGCCATCCGTTGGTTGTACCACCATCATATGATATTGCCAAGGAAACTTATAATATATTATTCATATTAGACAAGTACCGTGCGCGGAGATTTATTGACGAGTGGAATATTATAATTATAGGTGATTGGAGCAAGCTTATGTCGGAATTTCAATGGCCAGCAGCGCAAACTTATCAAACTTAGAACAAGACAAGTCTGCTTGGGCGTGGCCCTTAAGCTTACCATGACCCAGAAATTTTCCAAGGAGAAGCAGACACATTTGAAGACTTTGACCAAAACATCTTTTTATGTTTGGTGGAGATTTTATGAGATGAAAATGATGGAGAAGAAGGCAGAGACCGCAGTTGATTCAAGTCACTTCATGGAAATTGAATGTTTCAATCGTAATCACAGATGCTCGAATGTAGGCGCAAATTTGCTGTGGTGTCCCCATCAAACATGTGATCATTGGATGTGATATGAGGTGTTGTGATGATTGAATGCTTAGACTGCAATGAATCATGTGCAGCTTGGAGAAGGAATGGTTACATTAACAGCGAATCTACATGACTCCACACATGCTCTACCAAAATTGCATACAGGAGCTAATAAAAATAAAGATAAGTGCATCAAAAATCATCAAATTAATCGCAAAAATGTAATCGAGTATTAAAACTTTCATAAGAGTGCAATTAAGTCCTAAAACTTATCAAAATTGTACAATCAAGTCTTTCTCCCTCTCCAATATGGCTAGCGGAAAAAATTAAAATGGTTTTTCATTGTTATTCAAAAGAGAAGCGTTGATGTAGTTGCCACATCATCCATTTTAGTAAAAACTAAATTAAAATATATTAAAAGCTAAATTTTCTATGTTAAAATTATTAAGTAAATAATTTTTTTCGAAATTTTAGAGAAATAAAAATCTGGAAAAAGAAGAAGGAAAAACCAAAAGGAAAAAAAAAAAAGTTTCGAGAAGGGCATTTGCTTCCATCAATTTTTGCGTTTGGCTACTTCGCTTCACAACCATAATTAGTGAGATGGTTAACGTGGCAACCTCATCAGCGCCTCTTTCTTTGAAAATTGACAATAAGAAAAGAAAAATCACATAGCTTTTTCTATTAGCTAAATTAAACAGAGCTAATAGAGCAATTTAATTGAAATAATTTGACAAGTATTAAGACTTGATTGCACTTTTTGAAAGTTGTAAACTTGACCACTTTTCCAATAACTTTTAAGACTTTTTGCTCACTTATCCATAAAAATATAGAGCCTTTAGAGATCATACAGGATCAATAAAGTCTCAAGTCAAGAACTTAATATAATCTTATGGACAACGGTTTAGTTAATTATTTCCATAATAAGTTAATAACCAAGGTCATATTTCCAATGGCAAATTCCATGCTTTGTTAGTAACTTACCAACTTGTAGCGAGACCTATGTTGATAATTTATCAAATTCACTCTTAAGTTACTAATTTCACTACCAAGTTTTTATATTGAATGATAATTCTTAAGAAAGGTAATAATTTACTCTTGCATTTAATGTTGGCAAATTGCCAACATTGTCCGTAGATTATGACTAGTTGGTTGGAACTTGGACTGACAAGTTACATGATATTATCAACAAGATTTATAAATATTAATCATATTAGAAGAGTGTCGTGCACGGGAGTAGGCGTGTTTCTTAATTTCCTTGTATATAGAAATTTAGATAAGGATTTTGCGAGCATAACGGTTTTCAGGCTTTTGTGAGAATAATAACTTGTTGTGAATCACAAATTTTTGAAGATATAGGCCCACAATAATTCATAATTAATTGTTATTTGATGTTTTGTGATCCATGATAAACTATTATTCTCATAGTAGATTAAAAACAGTCACTCATTTATTTTTTCTTAGATAAAGGCAAGTCTGCTTGGGCAGGGCCATCAAGCTTTGGCCGTGACCAAGAAATTTCCCAAGGAGAAACAGACGAATTTAGAAGACTTTGACCGAAACATCTTTTAGGTTTAAAGGAGAATATTTTTTGAGTCGAAAATATTTTATTGACCAAAACACAAGGATTCGATTCCTGCGGAAATCAAAGCGATTACAAGTCACTTCGTGGAAACTGAACGTTTCAATGCGCGTTGTACGTGGAAATTTGCGATGGTGTTTCGCATCAAGAATGCATGCAGTCAATGCATGTGACTGGGAACCGTGGCGTTGGGGCGATCTAATGCTTGCTGCTTAGACTGCAATCGAGTCCTGTGCAAGCTTGGAGAGGAATGGCTACATCAATGATGGATGAACATAATTGTGCATATATTCTGCACAAATCGCTCTGTTAACTCTATTAAATTTAACTATCGAAAAAATTGACGTAGGTTTTTCATTGTTGTTCAAGAGAAGAGGCGTTGATGTGAATGTCACGTCAACAATTTTAAATATATATATATAATATATATATATATATATATATATTAGAAGATATTTAAAGCTATATGTTGTATGTTGCAATTAAAATATAATCAATTTTTTTGAAAATTTAGAGAAATAAAAATAGGAAAAAAAGAAAAATTGAAGAGAAATCATTCTCGAGAATCGTCTCCATCAATTTTTGCATTTGACCACTTCTTTCTGCCGCCATGGCCAGTGTTGGTTCTTAAGGACACGCTAATGTCAAATCCATTTTAGGATATGCTTAGTAATGCTTCTATTTTGGAGAACAATTTCTTTTAGAAATAGTCTTTTTCTATTTCTATTATCTGGAACAATTTTTGAGAAAACAACACATTTGGTAACTACACAAAAATTTATATTCTCATTAAGCTAAAAGCAAGCTTACGTCGGTAAATTACTACTTTCATAATGGTATCGTGAGGACATAAGTCTGAACATATTCATCCTTAGAGTCTGTTTTTGAACATATTTAGCCTTAAAGTCTAGACACAAATGAATAAGTTCAACTTCAGCATAAAATCTATTTTTTGGTTCTTCCAAGTCTAATCTTTGATAATATACTTAACATGCTCTATCATTTGCATAATTTGTTACTCAATCATTAAATACATTAGTAACCTTTGATATGTTTTGTCATCTTCAAAACAACACAAGGGATTTTCCTAACAAAAGAGACCATCGACCAGCCCGTTGCCAAGCTGTAACTCAAATTTGCCATCTTAGGATGGACATATTGCCTGAAGACCCCACCATATTCAAGGATTGCTCTTTGGTAAAATCCACTGGTTCAAATTGTGTCTGAGGTGAGGATATTGAGAACAGTTCCATTCCTAGATATGAGGTAGACCTGACCACTTTGATTATATATCAACCACAATCCAATACCTACGATGATGGTAGCCCAATATGCATCTGAGACAACTAGCGGGTTAGGAGTGGCATATAGCACGAGATTTCCGTCGATTTGCAGTATGAAAAGGAATCTCCCAGCATAGCAATTCATTTCGGAGTAGTGAGCGTTAAGTTTATTCTCTTGATCTGACCATTGTGTCGGCAGTATCGTATTAGTCGGTTGGCTGAATGTATCCCACAATTTGACGTGATTCCTGGTCGCTAGGATGAAGTTCCCCTTCTAGTGCATGGCTGCATACACTACGCCATTGCCAGTCAGGCTAGAAGACCACAGCTCTCTTCCTTTTGGGTCGGCAAGCAGTAGTCCACCGTCGGTGGTCACCTGGATTTTCTAACCTCCGGATGCTAGATCATCGCCATTTGCCGACCATACTATGGTTTTGTCCTCTATTTTGTCGAACCATATAGCCAGGAAGAGTTCCTGTCATCCGCTGTTAAGGAGGAGTCCAAGGTTAAGTTGCCGCTGGTCTGAGCTTCAGAGCGGAGGTGGAATGAGCACTAAAAGGATTCCTGATATCGCTGAAGTCATTTTTGATGAAAGTTGCGTGCTCTTTGAGCTACTTCAGCCTTATGAATGAAACCAGCATTCTTTATAGATTTTCCACTTTGTATGCCCTCAGAGTCTCTCCCATGATTATCATTGATATTAAATTTTCTGAAAGATATATCTTTATAAATTTAAATTTCTTTTTTTCCTTTTTTTTTTTTTTTATAGAAATCAATGGTGAAAGAAAATTTTCGAATTTAGAATACGGCGAGTCTGCACCAGGAGCTTGCCGGGACCCTGATATTTTGCAAGGAATAGCACGAATTTGGAAGACTTTGACCAAACGTCGTAAATGTTAAGTTGGAGACTTTATGAGTTATGGAGAAGAAGGCAGGGCCCGCAATTGATTCAATCCCTAAATCCGAACCGATTACTAATTTACTTCGTGGAAATTTTGAATGTTTCAATTTAACCGTATATATGCTCGGACATAATAGGAAATTTGCTTTGTCGTCCTGCATTAGGCATGCGCTCAATGGGTGCGAACTGTGGTCTTTGGCATTGTGGTGATTTGATGCTTAGAATGGGACGGGTCTTTGTGCAACTTGGAGGGGAATGGTTACAACAATGATGAATGAACATAATTCCGTATATATTCTACTAAAGTTTGCATACAGTAGGTCCGGGTTTCGAAACTCCTGTATGTTTGTTTAAATGGATGCTGTAGTGACGTAACGTTATTGTATTCTCATGGACTTAACAATATTAGGCAGAGTTACCGCATCTAAAAGCAAGTTGATTTACATTATGACTTGACTGCACTTTTGCAATAAGTTTAAGACTTTTAGTATACTTTATCCTATAAAAATATAGAGCATTTGGAGCTTATGGATGATCAATGAATTATCAAGTTATCAACTTAAAAAAAAAAAAAAAATCTTATGGACGCCCATTGGAGCACGGCAAGATAACATACTCAACTTTAAACTTCGATTTAACGCTCTATATGTGATAAATGGACCACAACGGAATACCTTTTAGGACATCAAGGTGATAGACATTAGAGATGGATGGAGTTGAATGGAGCTTAGTTTACTCACGCTAGCTAGATGTGGCTTTTGCTTGGGGACTCGTTGTTGACGTCTGAAATTGGGGATTCAATCTATCGATTCTTAATAAAAAAAAAAGCTTCACACTACATTTCATAGCAATTAAGGGAATTGTTATTTTTGCTACATCATGGGAGATTCGACTCGACAAGAACATTGAAGCCTTTGATATCATTTTCACTCATACATCATTAACATAGCGGTTTTGCAAATATTCACCTTGGAGATTGCTTTTAGTTCTAATATGCATCATCAAAAATCCGAAGGAGAATGAACCGAGTCGTGGCCCAACAAAGCAGCATGGTCAAACGCTAACTCCAAATAACTTAACGTGGGCCGGCCACATGAAGATGACATTGGGCCACATGCTCTTAAATTGAGCATGCACTGGACAAGGACGAACTACATGCATTGAATGGAATGGCCTCATGCATTCATGCGAAAGGAACAAGCCCATGATCGTCTAATGACTTTCTGCTTCGCCAGCTGCATGAATGGGGGCATTCATCTCCTTCTATGAAATTGGCGCAAGCAGACTTTTCCGCAGTGAAACAAACGAAAGACGGAGGCCCTTGACCAAAACATGGTCTGTTCCATCGAATTGAGAATAAGACATGAAAAAGATGGCGAACACGCTAGCAGGCGCCATAGCTAACTGAGACAAACATGAAATCGGGATCTTTCCACGCATTAAGCTTCTGGTGTAGATGCCACTAAGTTGTTTATAAATTTCGAATATGTGCTTAGAAAAACTTTCTTTTTCTAAACTCTTATGGTTTTTTGCTATTGTTTATTGCACACATACTGCGAGTTTAAATTTGTAATCATGTGAGAGGTGTTGATAGTGTTATAGGTTTTTGCTTCAAAGTCTGTGCTACTGCATTCCAAAATCTGACCCTTATTCAGAATTTAATCTTGACTCATTCTATTCTATTGTTTTAATTTGTCAAGATTTTGTACTGCATTCCAAAACCATCTATTCAGCCCCTCTAATTTGTGGTGTAGTATCATCTATTGCTAGCCGCCCTCAGATTATACTTCCAACTATGTGATTTGCGGACTGGGATTTCTTTGGTCCAGATAAGTGTCCCTCCTGTATGAATAAAAAAGTAGCAGAACTGTTGAAATTGGGATTCCAGATCAACGATCCATGACCTGAGGATCGGCAAATTTCATATGCTTCTCATCATCTAATTTAGTAGATAAGGTCTATTTTGCTTGGATCAAGTTAAAATACTCTTCCACCGTGTCAAATGCAATTTTCATGAAGCAAAATGTCGATGAAAATGCTTTGATAGTTGCATGTGGCCTCACATGCAATCCCATTTGCGACAATCATCAACCCGTTCTCTCTTGGCTACATGTGAGGAAATGTCAAACTTGATTGATGATATAGCTTATTTAAGCGGGATCCATGTGAAGACACTATGCATAATAGCACTTACAGACAAATACGAATACTTTTCATGATTACAAACAACAGTTATCTTAAATAAGCAAAATCATATTGAACTAATAAAAGAGCTTGCAACTGGAGGTACTGGGACTTCAACAGCTCCTTCCAATATCTGAGTAATTTTCTTCATGGTTGGCCTCAAAGCCGAGTCTTCCTAGATGCACCACAATGCTGTCATCACAAATCTTTTCACCCTCTTTATGTCACTCGATGCCTCCTCGTCGCTCTCCACTAGCTCAAGTATGCTCTCGTCGTGGTAGCAATCATACACCCAGTCGACTAGCACAATTTGAGCTTCAATTTTCACTTCTGGCTCATAATTCTTTCTACAGCAGATGAGCTCTACCAACAAAATGCCAAAGCTATAAACGTCTACCTTGCTAGAAATAGGCATATTCCTGAACCATTCTAGCGCTAAATAACCTCTGGTTCCTCTGACTCCAGTGGTCGTTCGTGTTTGGTTTGCCATCAAGAGCTTAGCTAATCCTAAGTCTGAGATTTTTGCAGTGAAAGAGCCATCGAGAAGAATATTTTGCGGCTTGATGTCGCAGTGGATTATATGCTTGGTGCAATCCTCGTGCAAGTAAGAGAGCCCCCGCGCAACATCGCAGGCAATTTCTATTCTTCTGTACCACCTGGGCTTTGAAGCGCCAAATAGGAAATCTGCCAAAGTGCCATTGCTCATGAATTCATACACCAATAGTCGATGTTGACCTTCATTGCAGAGTCCAAGCAACTTGTTGGAAATGGTGATCTATTTTCTAGAATTTCCTAGAGTTGGTAAACTTCTAGAATTCTCTAGAATTCCCTAGATGAATTTTCTAGAAGAAAGAAGAAAACATTTTCTAGAAGAAAGAGGAAAATGTCCAACATGTAAGAGAAGTCTCTAGAATTGTCTACAAGCTCATGTGTCTAGAAGGCTTATGTGTCTAGAAGTTTCATCTTATGTTAGAGAAGTCTAGAGACTTCCTCCACCAACTTTGGCAGCTATATAAAGGAGCAACTGCTCCATGTTTTGGGTAAGGGAGCTAACCATAAAAACCACACATCATGCTCCCTCACCAACACTTCAACTATTGTAAAATTATTTTCATAAATTAGTGAAACTATCGTTGTCCCATAAACCTTCTCAAAATATACTATCATTGTCCCTTGTCCATCATTTATCAAATATAAACTATACCATGCTTCCGCGCACATTTAAATTCTAACATGGTATCAGAGCCAAGTTACGCCCAGGTTTGTAACTAAGCCAGGCGTAAGGGACTATGAAGCCAGAACCAGGCATATCGGATGGTTATGGGCGTTCGTCCTCACCATCCTCAACTAAAAAGGCCAGAGCCCGAGCGAGAGCCAACAGAGCCAGAGCCGAAGCCAAAGCCAGAATCAAAGGCCAGAGCCTGAGCGAGAGCCAACAGAGCTAGAGCCGGAGCCAGAGCTAGAATCAAAGGCCAGAGCCCGAGCGAGAGCCAATAGAGCCAGAGCCGGAGCTAGAGCCAGAACCAAAGCCGGAGCCAGAGCTAGAGCCTACGAGAGCCAGAGCCAGAGCCCGAGCTAACAACTACAACTAAGAGCATTTTGATGCCTCGAGACATATGGGACATCGTTGAAGAAAAGTCATTATGTACGTGACAAAAGGATACAAGGGATCATGGAATGAAGACGGATTAAAAGACATGGGACAGACTACAATATCCGAAGTATCAGAAAATGAATCAAGGGGAGTGTTGGAAATGGTGATCTATTTTCTAGAATTTCCTAGAGTTTGTAAACTTCTAGAATTCTCTAGAATTCCCTAGATGAATTTTCTAGAAGAAAGAAGAAAACATTTTCTAGAAGAAAGAGGAAAATGTCCAACATGTAAGAGAAGTCTCTAGAATTGTCTACAAGCTCATGTGTCTAGAAGGCTTATGTGTCTAGAAGTTTCATCTTATGTTAGAGAAGTCTAGAGACTTCCTCCACCAACTTTGGCAGCTATATAAAGAAGCAACTGCTCCATGTTTTGGGTAAGGGAGCTAACCATAAAAACCACACATCATGCTCCCTCACCAACACTTCAACTATTGTAAAATTATTTTTATAAACTAGTGAAACTATCGTTGTCCCATAAACCTTCTCAAAATATACTATCATTGTCCCTTGTCCATCCTTTATCAAATATAAACTATACCATGCTTCCGCGCATATTTATATTTTAACACAATTGCATCAAGTTCTTGTGGTTAGTTTGGCCAATTGCACTCACTTCTCTTTCAAACTCCTTCTCGCTTTCTCCAGTCATTGTCGCCAACACTTTTACTACCACCAAGTTTGTATCCTCAGATCTAAGAACACCTTTGTACACTATTCCAAAAGAACCCCTACCCTGTTCTTCTTTGAATCCATATGTTGCTTCTTGAAGCTCCTGATAATTGAAAGTTCGCATGTGCGTGGCTTGGTTGATCTGGATTGGTCGTGAAAACTTAGAATCCCTAGATCCGAAGCTTTTATAAATTAATAGCTAATGAGTAAAAGCAAGTTAAAAAACACATAACTACTCAACAGCACTAATCCAATGATCACCAGAGTTGAGTTCTTGTTCTTCTTCTGGCCATTTCCTATAGATGTCAAAGTCGAGTCATCTATCCGGACCTTGATCAGAGCTTTTCCACCCACACTAGAATCCTTCCTACCATTTAAAAGAGGGATCTTCTTTTTCCTGCAATTTCCATCTTTGAAAACAGTGACTACGCAAAAACAATCGGCCAAGCAAGCCTCTCGGCACCAGTCCTCGGTTTTCGATTCGCTAACCTCGTAGTCAGACTGCGGCCAGTCTGTATTGAGCATGTCACGCAAAGCAAACTGGTCTTTTTCAGGCCTACTTCCATCACAACTCTGTGATATGAAGTCCTGTCTGCATCCGTTCATCTCATTCGTCAAATCTAACAGGATATATCCAGGGGTGCACTGGCATCGGGGCCTCTGATTGTCTGCAAGAGTACAGTAGCTGTTGAAGCCACAAGCTCCAGTACCGTCTCGATTGATCCTCGTGCATATATTTGAAGGGACCGGGGAAGAGACCATCGACCAGTGCATTGGCCAGCCAGAACTTGAATTTGCCGTCTTAGGGTGGATATATTGCCTGAATACCCCGTCGTATTCAAGGATCGCTCTTTGGTAATATCCGCTGGTTGGAACTGGTTCTGCGGTGATGGTGTTGAGTATTGTTCCATTCCTGTCCGTGAGGTAGACCTAACCACTTTGATTGAATATCAACCGGAAGCCGATACGGCCAGCGGTGATGGTGTTGGTGGCCCAGTATGCATCTGAGACTACCCGCGGGGCAGGAGTGGCATAGAGCACGAGATTTCCGTCGGTTTGCAGTGCGAAGAGAAATCTCCCGGTGGAGTAATTCATTTCGGAATAGCGAGCTTTAACATTAGCCCCAAGATTTAACTGCTGTGTAGGCAATATTGTATCCATTGGTTGGTTGAACGAATCCCACAAGTTGACGTGGTTCGCGCTTGCTAGGATGAAGTTCCCCGTGTCGAGCATGGCTGCATACGTTAAGCCCGTGCCAGTCAGGCCAAAAGACCACAGCTCTCTCCCTCTTGGGTCGGTAAGCACCAGCCCACCGTCTGCGGTCAACTGGACTTTCGAACCTTCAGGTGCTAGACTATTGCCATTTGCCGACCAGACTATGGTCTTGTCCTCTATCTTCTCGAGCCATATAGCCAACAAATAAGCTCCTGCTCCCATTCTCCGGAAGCCGAAGGCAAACTCACCCGACGGCGACAACCAGGAAGAATTCTGGTCGTTTGCCGTCGACGAGTTGCCCAAGGTCAAGTTGCCGCCGAACTGAGCTTCGGTGGAAAGGGGAAGTGGAACGAGTACGAGAAGGATTCCTAGTATAACTGAAGCCATGTTTGATGAAACAGGCGTGCTCCTTGAGTTGAGCTACTTCGGCCTTAAGGATGAAACCGGCGTTCTTATAGAGATTTTTCCACTTTTCCATGCCACCAGAGTCTCTCGCGTACGTCCGGTCGTTCATGGCAGGTGAGAGAGGCGACCATTCCTCCTCCGCGTAGATGCAATTGCTCCTCCTTTTCTCCATAGCGAGTTTGAACCAAAGTTGTAGACAGCCTTTGCCCATGTCAACACATATATCTATCACTATCTTTGACCCCAAAAAAAAAAAAAAAAAACACATATTTCTATCTAGAATAATGATTTTGCCATATGGTCTGAAGTTTTATAAAAGCTCCACCTGTAGTAAAAGGAAATGATTAATTAAAAAAGAAGGTGATATTTGTACATATATTTTATTACTCAATCTTTTTAAAAATAAAAATAAACCATTTATTTAGCAGCAATTAATAAACCATTTTAGAGTATATAATGAGTTACTTGATTTTGTTTCTTTTTTTCTTGAAGTATCTTATTAGTTCTATTGATATATTCATCGAATTTTCTTAAAAATTCTTATAATAATATCATCGATATTAATTTTTCTGATAATAATATCTCTGTGAATTTATCTTTCTTCATTTTCTTTATTTCAACCCCCCTTTTCTTTTTATAGAAATCAATGGTGAAAGAGAACTTGTCAAATTTAGAATAAGGCGACCCTGCTCCAAAAGCTTGGCGGGACCTTGATACTTTTCAAAGAACGCACTTGTAAAAATTCAACCAAAGTTTGTCGTACATGTTTATTGGAGACTTTTTAAGATGAAATTGATGGAAAGAGAAGGCAGGGCCAGCAGTTGATTCAATCCGCATGAATTCAAACCGACTACAAGTTGCTCCGTGGAAATTGAACATGCTCGAACATACGTGGAAATTTGCATCAAGCATGCAACCGATGGATGCTTTCCACAGCGACGTTGTGAGGTCTTGTGCAACTTGGAGAGGAATGGTTACAATGATGAACGAACATAATTTTGCAGACACTCTACAAAAGTTTACATCCAGGGATTCCGGGTTTCAAAACTGACATGTTTGGTTAATTGAATGTCGCGATGACATAAAGATATCATGCTCATGGAGTTTACGACATCATACAATACTTACCACATCTAGAAAGCAATTTGGTTTCCATTTAATATAATTGATCAGTTCACAAAGAGGGATTGTCCCTGTATATAAATTACCGCAAAAGAGGTAACTATCTACAGTTTTCTACACATCTTTGATCTTACTGTCGAGACTCCTCTGCATCTTTAGCGTCTCAGTCATGGCAAAAGTATTTCCGTGCCACCGTGATAGTGCCAGCCAAAACTTCCTGTTCATACAATCGTCCCACAAATAAATTACAACCTGCCGCTTTCCACAATGCTCAACTAGTAAGGGGAAGTGCTAATTTTCCAGGGTTTTTAGGGTCCGATCAGGGCCTGACCTTATAATTAGGAGCTTCCAATAAGCTCCATCCTGCATGAATCCCACATAATCTGGCCTGATTGAGTAGGAACTTTCCTGGAAAAATTCCTGAATGCTCGACTGGTTATGCTAAAATAGTTATAATAGGCGGGGAAACTGTAGTCTTAATCTCTTCCATCTGCTCCTAATGAGGGTCGGGTGCAATACCAACACGTGCTCGGGCATAAAATCATGTCTTGTTAATATGCCCACCACAGGCAAGATTAAAATGAATACATAAAAGAACATGTTGAACCAGAGCAAAATGCTATTCGCACCCGGTGTCACAGAAGTATCACACCAAACACCCACAGGAGACGAGAAGAAAAATCAATTATGATCCCCCACCCTGATCTACTCTGATTTTTTTACTGAAACTAGGAAGCTAATGTCAAGTAACTGCATGTGCAGAAATTCAGCTAAACGGAGAGGAGAACATCCTAGTGCAAAGCTCTTTTACCAAAAAAAAAAAAAAAAAACATCCTAGTGCAAAGCTGAGCTAGTGAAGCTACATAAACAATTGGCACACCACAATCCCTTTCACGGGGTTAAACTTGACCATATGAAAGATAATCGAGTAATATAAGAATGGAACAGGGGAGGGTGAGAAAATCAAGCTCGTGAGGCCAAAGGAGGATGGTGTTAATGTAATTCTGAAAAATGGCCCAATTCGCTAAAAAAAAGAAAGCATCGGTGTTTTTAATAGGCTTTGTTAGCATAGTGTTCTTTGGGTTATTATGATAATAACAACTTATTATAAATCATAAATTCTTGAAGGAGTTGACATCACAACAATTCATAATTATTTATTATTTGTTTTTTTGTGATCTAAAACAAACTGTTATTCTTATAATACATTAAAAACTATCACCAAATCGATTACCTTTTTTTAATATATCGTCGACTGCTCCAATCACAAAGAAAAAATCAAATTTTCAAGTAAAGAAAGGACTAGAGGTATCACTCAATGATGGTGTAGTACTCTATTTAGATTGGCAGTAAAGTATTTCAATGCCAAATGACGAAAAGAGCAATAGAACAGCTTTTGATAGAATTAAAGAAGTGAAAGTGAGAGCTTGCGCCAGCGATTTTGGGTATCACCAGTGGATGTCTCAAGCCAACTTTCCTTTTAACTTTTTTTTTTCCTAAAAGGCTAACCTAGCAACCTCAGAAGCACCTCTTTTTTGAAAAATAATAAAAAAGTAAACAATGTCGGTTTTTTTTTTTCATTAACTAAATCGCACGGAGTTAATAGTGAGACTTGATTGAACTAATTTGATAAGTTTTAAAACTTGATTACACTTTTGAAAAATTTCATAACTCGATTGCACTTTTGCAATAACTTTGGAACTTTTGGTGCACTTGTTCCAAAAAAATATATAGCATTTAGAACTTATAGAGGATCAATGAAGTATCAAATCAATAACTTAATAAAAAATCTTATGGACACCCATTGGGGCGAGGCAAGCTAGCACACTCAACTTTAAACTTCAATTCAATGCTTGTTATGTGATAAACGGACCGCAACCAAATGCTTTAGGACAGCAAGGTGATGAAGATTAGAGATGGGTGAACTTGAAGGGAGCGTGGTTTACTCATGGATTGGGCTGGATAGACATGATTTTTGTTTGGGGATTCATTGTCAATTTTTCATAACGTTTCATAAAATTAGGGATTTGATTTTTTAATCCTTAGCAAAAGATATGTGAATTTACATTATCTAATGACATTCATGCCTCTCACTTCATCTATTTCAATAAAAAAGATTGTGCTTTTTGTTACATCGTGGGAGAATCAACTTGAGAAGAACATTGAAGCTTTTGACATCGTTTTCCTCACCTCGTTTTTTCATTTCCAATCACACATCATTAACACAGTGATTTAAAAATATCCATCTCAGGATTATTTTTATTTCTCAGTAGCATCATCAAAATCCTAAGGAGAATGAATTGAGTCGCGACCTAACCAAGCAAGAACGCCAGGAAGTGTTCCTGTCGTTCGCGGTCAACGAGGAAGCCTGCAGATACCTTACAAGGAATGCACAAATTTGGAAGACTTTGACCAAACGACGTCGCCGTACACGTTTAGTTGGAGACTTTATGAGGCGAAAGGAATGGAAGTAGAAGGTGCTGGTTCAATCCCTATGAATTCAAACCGACTACAAGTCTTTCCGTGGAAATTGAATATGCTCGAAAGTACGGAGAAATTCGCATCAAACATGTGCCTGATCAATGCTATCGGTGGCATTGTGCCGTCTTGTGCCAACTTAGAGAGGAATGATAATAGCAATGATGAATGTACATAATCCTCTAGATACCCTACAAAAATTTGCATACGAGAGTTCCAGGTTTCGAAACTGATATTGTTGAATTATGTCTCAAGTTTGAATTCATTATACGATATCCGATACGCGCAAACATATTTTCACGTTGAAACGAGGAAGAACGTTGGCGAAGCATTTAATTAAAAGTCACGTGGTAGAAGCCGAAAGGGATACGAGCTTCTACCGTTGGAAATGAAGGCCACACCATGTGTTGAATTTTTTTTTGTGGCCTTGTCATTTGTCAGCATGAAATCTTCTGAAGTGTTGCTCGTGCGAATTCCTTCAACCTTATTAAATGCATGCACATGGCCATGTGCATGCATGCCCGTAGAAAATGGTGTGCTGCCTCATAAGCCTATCATGTAGGCGCCGAACTCTCTCCCTCTCTTTTGTTCAACGATTGTGGGCTTCTCTTATTTTATTATTATTAAAGAAAGAGAGAAGGCAGAAGTTCTACGTGTGTCAGTGCATATTGTTCATCCGCTCACATGCTCTCATTAACTGCATGGTGGCTCATGCTTTGAAGATCGGCGCCTGACAACTCTGGAGCACAATATTATTTTGTTTTCTTCCCTTCAACCGATAAAAAGGGGAAGACGTCTGGAGCTCGGTAAGCTGCGAAAAGAAAGAGCGAAAGGAAAAGAGCTCGTGAGACCGAGAGCGAGAGACGTGAGCTCCGAGAGATTTGTGCGGAAGTCGAGTCGAGTGAGTGAGGTGTTTTTTGAACACCGTGGGTATCGGGTATAAAGTAGGACTGGGAAACACTTGAGTGCATATGTGTAATTGTAATCTTGTAATTCTCCGATTTATAGTGGATTGATTTGCTGACTCTCCCCGTGGACGTAGGTTCCGACATTCGGACCGAATCACGTAAATTTCTTGTGTCATTTTCTTTTATTGTTCCTCGTTTTATTTCGATCGATTTCTATAGCTCCCGACATAATTGCAAAATATACGATCCGCTTCCGTTGCGACGCCGATTGATTTTCAACAATTGGTATCAAAGCTAAGACTTTGCAATTATGTCTGGAGCAAAAGTAGAAATTGAGAAATTTAACGGGAGGAACAACTTCGGGTTATGGAGCGTCAAGATGAAGGCGCTATTAACAACTCAAGGATTAGCCAAGGCATTGGAGGGCAAGGCACAGTTGCCCGAAACAATGCGAGATGCCGAGAAGGACGAGCTAATGGAGAAGGCCAAGAGCATCATCCTGTTGAACTTATCTGATGAAGTGCTAATAGAGTTGGCCGAGGAGGAGGATGCCGCAGCGTTATGGGAAAAACTCCAGGCCCTCTATGTAAAGAAGGGTTTAAACAATTGATTATATATGCTAAAGAGAATGTTCCAGTTCCGATACACTGAAGGTACGTCCATTAGATCCCACCTAGATGAGTTTAATAAACTCATGATGGATTTGAAGAATGTTGGCAAGATTTTAGATGATGAAGAACAAGGCATGATGTTGTTGGCGTCTTTACCGGAGTCATGGGAGCACTTTACCGACTCCTTGTTACAGGGGCGTACTACGATTACCTCAGAAGAGGTAAAATCTGCCCTGTTTTCAAAGGAGTGGCAGAGAAAGTTACGTGATGACAGTCTAGCGCAAGATGTAGCGCGTGGACTGGTGATTCGAGGTAGAGACCAACATTGGAGGCCCAGCAACAGAAGCCAAAGCAAAAGCAGGTCGAAGTCGCGACATAGAAAATCAAAAGGTCGCGTGAAGTGCTTCGAATGTCACGAGGAGGGGCACATAAGGAGAAATTGTCCAAAGCTTAGAAATAAAGGCGTTTGGCAAAATGCCACAAGCAGTGTGGCGAATGTTGCCGAGGAGAGTACCAGTGATGCCGAAGCTGTCCTATGTGTATCTACGAGTTCGTCAGGAGATGAATGGGTGCTAGATTCTGGATGTTCCTATCACATGACTCCTCATAAGAACTGGTTCACTACCTACCAGACTGCAGATGGTGGTAGAGTTCTTTTGGGGAATAATGCAGCCTGCGAGGTTGTGGGGATAGGAACAGTCCGGATCCGAATGCATGATGGCGTAGAACGGACGTTGACAGACGTAAGGCACGTACCGAAGCTCAAGAAGAGCCTTATTTCTTTGGGAACACTCGATGACCTCGGGTGCAAATACACAGCTGAAGGTGGAGTGCTGAAGATTTCTCGAGGTGCCCTGACAGTGATGAAAGGGAAGAAGGCGAATTCTCTCTATCATTTACTGGGAGAAACCGTGACCGGAGTTGCTACAGTTTCATTAGGTGAGTCAGACTCAAATTTGACTCAATTATGGCATATGCGATTGGGACACATGAGTGAGGCAGGTATGACAATGTTGAGTGAAAATGGGTTGCTGAAAGGTCAGAAGACATGAAAGATGGACTTGTGTGAGCACTTTGCATCTTTGGGAAGCAGCGTCGTGTTAAATTTGGTACAGCTCTACATTCGACCAAGCAACCAAATCGAATACATTCATTCAGATGTTTGGGGACCGTCTCCAGTTCCATCAAAAGGAGGTGCCGATATATGCGACATTCATCGACGATTACTCAAGGAAGGTATGGGTGTACTTCCGAAGCACAAATCCGAGGTATTTGATCAGTTCAAGAATTTTAAGGCATTGATTGAGAAGCAGTCAAGTAAACAAATCAAATGCCTGAGAACTGATAATGGCATAGAGTTCTGTGGTAAGGACTTTACCAAGTTCTACCAAAAGGAAGGGATTGTGAGACACCGCACAGTTCCTGGGACACCACAGCAGAATGGCGTAGCAGAACGGAAGAACAGAACTTTACTCGAGCGAGCTCGGTGCATGCTTTCGCATGGGATTGGGCAAGGAATTTTGGGCGAAGCAATAAATATGGCGTGTTACCTAGTTAATCGATCTCCATCTTCTGCTATTGAGTGGAAGACTCTTGAGGAAGTATGGTCGGGGAAACCTGTTGATTACTCCGGATTACGAATATTCGGATGTCCTGCGTATGCTCATGCAAGAGATGGTAAGCTTGAGCCGAGGGCGAAGAAGTGCATATTTCTGGGTTATGCACAAGGGGTGAAAGGCTACCGGCTGTGGTGCACTGATCCCAGATCACCCGGTTTTCTAATCAGCAGAGACGTGATCTTCGACGAGACTGCAATGCTTCCAAAGAGGAGTCTTGAGACTCAACCAGCAGAGCAAACGGATCATGGTGTCAGAAGTGAGGTGGAGATTCAGGCGGAGTCTCCAAAGACCTCAGAGGTAACTGATGAAGAGATTGCGGATGAGGCCACAATTCCTGAAGACGGTGATACTGAACAACCAGCAGAGCCGCAACACAACATAGCCACAGGCAGACAAAGAAGGCAAATTAAACCACCGGTACGTTATGGTTATACTGATATTGCATATGCATTAACTGTAGGTGATGAGGTGGAGATGGATGAGCCTTCATCCTATTCGAGGCGATGGCTAGTGCTGAGTCATCACGGTGGCTAGAGGCTATGAGTGAAGAAATAGAATCACTCTATCGAAATCGACATGGGAGTTGGTCAAAGTACCCAAAAGTCAGAAAATTGTCGGATGCAAATGGGTCTACAAACGGAAAGAAGGCATTCCCGGTGTAGAGGCAGCCAGGTTCAAGGCGAGACTTGTTGCAAGGGGGTATACTCAACGAGAGGGCATCGATTACAATGAAGTATTCTCTCCTGTGGTAAGGCATACCTCTATTCGTGTATTACTTGCCTTAGTTACTGCACAGGATCTTGAGTTGGAGCAGCTAGATGTGAAAACGGCATTTCTTCATGGTAAATTGGAGGAAAAAAATTTACATGAAGCAGTCTGAGGGATTTGCTATTCCAAGTAAGGAAGACCATGTTTGCTTACTGAAGAAATCCTTGTATGGATTGAAACAATCTCCTAGACAGTGGTATAAGTGTTTTGATGCTTTCATGACTAGTCAAGATTATTTGAAAAGCCAGTTTGATAGTTGTGTTTATTTTAGGAGATTGGAGGATGGGTCTTTGATTTATTTGCTATTATATGTTGATGATATGTTAATAGCAGCTAAACATATGTCTGATATTGATGTGTTGAAGCGGCAGTTGAGTGCTGAGTTTGAAATGAAAGAATTAGGTGCTGCTAAGAAAATATTGGGTATGGAAATTTTGCGTGACAAAGCTGCAGGAACGTTGCGTTTGTCTCAAAAGAAATACATTGAGAAGATCGTGGCACGTTTCAATATGCAGTCAGCAAAATCTGTAAGTACCCCTTTAGCCGCACATTTTAAACTTTCGACAAGTTATCACCGCAACCGAGGAGGAGGAGGAACATATGTCCCGTGTTCCTTATTCTAGTGCAGTGGGTAGTATTATGTATGCCATGGTATATACTAGACCCGACATTTCACAGGCTGTAAGTGTTGTCGGCCGTTACATGAAGCACCTGGTAAGACTCATTGGGAAGCCGTGAAATGGATCCTCGATATCTAAAGGGGACAGCAGACGTCGGCATTATGTATCGGAGGAACGTCAATGGCAATGAGACCACAGGGTACGTGGATTCAGATCACGCCGGTAACTTGGATGATCGCAGATCGCTAGCAGGGTACGTGTTTACACTTGCAGGTGGTGCAATAAGTTGGAAAGCGTCTTTACAAGACGATGTTGCATTGTCTTCGACTGAGGCGGAGTACATGGCACTAACCTTTGTTGCAAAGGAATCGATATGGCTAAGGGGTTTGCTCTCGGACCTTGGACTGGAGCAGAAAAGTGTCACCATATACTGTGACAATCAAGGTGCGATATATTTGGCTTATAATCCAATATATCACGAGCGAACAAAACATATCGACATCAGGTACCATTTCATCCGAGATGTCATAGCGAAGGGTAAAATTGTTGTGAAGAAAATAGCAACAGCGGAGAACCCAGCAGATATGATGACGAAGCATGTTCCTTCAGCAAAGCTCGAGCTCTGTATGAGCTCGATTGGTGTCTGTAGAGTATGAGCGCCCATTGGGGCGTTGGGAGAGCCGAGCATGGAAAATAATCACTATAACTTGGCTTCAAACGTTGAGCCAAGGTGGAGAATTGTTGAATTATGTCTCAAGTTTGAATCCATTATACAATATCCGATACGCGCAAACATATTTTCACGTTGAAACGAGGAAGAATGTCGGCGAAGCATTTAATTAAAAGTCACGTGGTAGAAGCCGAAAGGGATACGAGCTTCTACCGTTGGAAATGAAGGCCACACCATGTGTTGAATTTTTTTGTGGCCTTGTCATTTGTCAGCATGAAATCTTCTGAAGTGTTGCTCGTGCGAATTCCTTCAACCTTATTAAATGCATGCACATGGCCATGTGCATGCATGCCCGTAGAAAATGGTGTGCTGCCTCATAAGCCTATCATGTAGGCGCCGAACTCTCTCCCTCTCTTTGTTCAACGATTGTGGGCTTCTCTTATTTTATTATTATTAAAGAAAGAGAGAAGGCAGAAGTTCTACGTGTGTCAGTGCATATTGTTCATCCGCTCACATGCTCTCATTAACTGCATGGTGGCTCATGCTTTGAAGATCGGCGCCTGACAACTCTGGAGCACAATATTATTTTGTTTTCTTCCCTTCAACCGATAAAAAGGGGAAGACGTCTGGAGCTCGGTAAGCTGCGAAAAGAAAGAGCGAAAGGAAAAGAGCTCGTGAGACCGAGAGCGAGAGACGTGAGCTCCGAGAGGTTTGTGCGGAAGTCAAGTCCAGTGAGTGAGGTGTTTTTTGAACACCGTGGGTATCGGGTATAAAGTAGGACTGGGAAACACTTGAGTGCATATGTGTAATTGTAATTTTGTAATTCTCCGATTTATAGTGGATTGATTTGCTGACTCTCCCCGTGGACGTAGGTTCCGACATTCGGACCGAATCACGTAAATTTCTTGTGTCATTTTCTTTTATTGTTCCTCGTTTTATTTCGATCAATTTCTATAGCTCCCGACATAATTGCAAAATATACGATCCGCTTCCGTTGCGACGCCGATTGGTTTTCAACAGATATGTTTGGTTAAATGGATGTCACAGTGCGATGTGGTATTCTCATGGACTCAATGACATCACGTGAAACTACCACATTTAGAAGCAATTTGGTTTTGTATATAGTATAAGTGATCAGTACACAGAGGGAGTGTTCCTGTATATAAATTACTGAGTTAGAGGTAAATTATCTACAGTTTTCTGGACATTTTTGATCTTACTGACAAGACTCCTCCACATCTTTAGCATCTCAGTCACAGCAGAAGTCTTCCCGTGCCGCAATGATAATGCCACCCAAAACTTCTTGTAGATACATTCGTACGGCAAATAAATTACAACTCGCCGCTTTCCATAATGCTCAATTAGTAAGGCGAAGGGCTAATTTTCCGAGGTCTGTAGGGTTCGATCAGGGCCTGACCTTATAGTGAGTGCCTTCCAATAAGCTCCCTGCTACATGAATCACACAAAACCTGGCCTGTAGGAATTTTCCTGGGTAAATTCCTGAATTCTTAGTTTTAATAGACGGGGAAACTGTAGTCTTAATCTCTTCCATCTCCTCCTGATGAGGGTGGGGTGCAATGCCAACACGTGCTCAGGCATAAAATCATGCCTTGTTAATATGCCCACGACAGGCGATCTCTGCAATAAAAGAGCGTCAAGATTAAAATAAATACATGAAAGAACATGTTCAACTAGAGCAGGGTGCTAATTACAATAAATACGCACCCTGTCACATGAAAGTATCACAACAAATGCCCGCAAGATACGAGAAGAAAAATCAATCGTGATCCCTCACCCTGATCTATTCTGATTTTTGAGTGAAACTAGGAAGCCACCAATTGTCAAGTAGCTGTATATGCAGAAGTTGAGCTAAACGGAGAGGAGAGCATCCCTGGTGCAAAGCTGAGCTAGGGAAGCGACGTAAACATCTGGCACACCAAAATCCTTTTCACAATGATGAACATAAGAAAGATAATCGAGTAATATAAGAATGGAACAGGGGAGGGTGAGAAAATCAAGTTCGTGAAGCCAAAGAAGGTAATGTAATTCTGAAAAATGGCTCAATTTGCCAAAAAAAAAAGGAAGTCATCAGTGTTTTTAATAGGGTTTTGTTACCATAACAAACTATATGAGAATAACAGCTTGTTGTAAATCACAAATTTTTAAATGAATATTTTATTTTTTTGTGGTCTAAAACAGACTTTATTCTTACATTACATTCAAAACTGTCACCAAATTATTTATCTTTTTTTCTTAAATTTATCGTCGACTTTTCTAACCAAAAAGAAAAGAAAATTAAATTTTCACGTAAAGAAAGGACTAGAGATATGTCCAAGATTACTGAATGATGGTATCGTACTCTATTTAAATTGGCAGTAGATTATTTCAATGCCAAAAGACGAAAAGAGCAATAGAATGGTTTTTGATAGAATTAGAGAAGTGAAAATGAGAGCTTGCGCCAGCTATTTTGGGCATCACCAGCAGATGTCTCAAGCCAACTTTCCTTTCAATTTTTTTTTTAATTTTTTTTTCTGAAATGGCTAACATAGCAACCTCAGCAGCGCCTCTTTTTTCAAAAAATAGTAAAAAAGAAAACCATGTCAGCTTTTTTTTTTTTTTTCATTAACAAAATTAGACGGAGTTAATAGAGGAATTTGATTGAACTAATTTGAAAAAATTTAAAATTTGATTGCTTTTTTGGAAAGTTTCATAACTCGATTACACTTTTACAATAACTTTTAGGATTTTTGATGTACTTGTTCCAAAAAAAATATAAAACATTTAAAACTTATAGAGGATCAATGAAGTATCAAATCAATAACTTAATAAAAAAATCTTACGAACACCCATCAGGGCAAGGCAAGCTAGCATACTCGACTTTAAACTTTGATTCAGTGCTTGTTATGTGATAAACGGACCACAACCGAATGCCTTTTAGGATAGAAAGGGGATGAAGATTAGAGATGGATGAACTTGAAAGGAGCTTGGTTTGGTCATGGATTGTGCTGGATAGACATGATTTTTTTTTTGGGGATTCATTGCCAATACCTAAATTTTCAGCTATCAAATTTTTCACAACATTTCATGAAATTGGGGATCTGATTTGTTAATCCTTAGAAAAGATATATGGATTTGCATTATCTAACAACATCCATGCCTCTCACTACATCTATTGCACTCAAGAAGATTGTGCCTTTTGATACATCATGGGAGATTCGACTTGAGGAGAACATTGAAGCTTTTGACATCGTTCGTGAGTTACTTATTCCCACGGTAAGTTAATAACCAAGGTTATATTTCCAATGGAAAATTCCTAACTTTCTTAATAAATTAACTTATAGCAAGGCCCATATTGGTAACTTATCATATTCACTCTTAAATTACTAGTTTCACTGCTAGGTTTTTAACTTTGAGTGATAATTTCTAAGAAAGGTGATAATTTACTCTTCAATTTAATGTTGGCGAATTGCTAACATTGTTTGTATATACTTATGAACCATTGACATTCTCCGATATCTTTCGTGTTGTGTCAGACACTCCAACATGTGTCTAAGAGTCTCGGACGCTCAGTCAACACGTGTCGAAAAATCCGACACTTAGTCAACTTTCCTAACACTTGGTTGGAATTCCGACATGTGAGTTTTTGACACATGATTTTGATATGTGGGGTCAATTTTAAAGATTTTCAATAAATGATTTCTAAATGTATATATCCAAAAATAAATAATAATAATAATAATAATAATAAAATAATAAATAATAATAAATAAATAAATTGGGAAAGAAGAAAAATCTAGTTTTTTTTTTTTTTTCTTTTGACTCTTACTTTCTGTGATACACAATTCATTTATAATTTTTTTTCTCTTTTCTTCCGATAAATTTGACACGCAAGTTCATAATGTGAATGGCTTGTTTTTCCTCTTTCCAAGTTTTATGAATTATCATAATAGAGTTAAATTTGTTAAATTGAAGCAATGAATGATATTAACAAATGGTAAATTAATATTTTTAGTATAAATTCATTCTAGGCTTTTATTATTATTTATTTATTTGTGAATTTGAATCAAATTAATTTGATTGAAATAATCATAAAAATGATAATATATTATGTATAATAAAAAATATAAATTTAATATATAATGTGTCATAACGTGTCGGAATTCTTTATTTTTTTTAAATGACTTATCAACATGTCGTGTCGTGTCGTATCGCGTTTCGCGTGTTAATATTGGTGTTACTTAGGTTGAAACTTGGACCAACAAGTTACATGATATAACCAACAAGATTTATAAATTTTAATCATATTGGAAAAGTGCCGTGCATGAAACATGACTAGAGTAGGCGTGTTTCTTAGTTTCTCCGTACGTGAAAATTTTGAAAAAGGCAAGTCTACTTGGGCAGAGCCATTAATTAATATCAAGTAGAAACAGACAAATTTAGAAGACTGTGACCGAAACGTCTTTTAGGGAGGAGGAGATTTTGGGAGTTGAAAATGTTTTTTTGACCAAAACACGAAGATTCGATTCCCGCGGAAATCAAAACGATTGCAAGTCACTTCGTGGAAATTGAACGTTTCGGTGCTTGTATGGACGTGGAAATTTGCAGCGGTGTCCTGCATGAAGCATGCAGGCTGTATGAACACGATCTCATGCCGAACTGTATAAACACTATCTCATGCTTGCTTACAGATCACGATCATGTGTTTGTCATGAAAGTGAGGCGGGACCCAATAGATCATCATGCAAAACGCTCAAAATATTTAAAAAAAAAAAATCAAAATAGTAAATAAAGAAGAAAACTTCGACCCCATACTAGAGCCGAGGAGCCAATAAGAGACAAAGCATTGAATCTACGACTTCCAAATCTGAGCAAACTTTGACCACATACGCTTATCTTGTGAGCTTAAATTTATTATTATTTGAGACTTGTTGAGGGTGTTAAGTGCATGTTTTGGTGTATAATAGTGAGTCCTATCGACTTGAGTATAAGCAGCACTAGCTTTGGATAGAAGCACTTGGGTATAAGTGGCACAAGTTGACCGTAACCATTCATTGGTTATCTAGTGGAATCTAACTAGTAGGCTGTTAAGTAGGAGAATGAACGTGGGCCTAATCTAAGTTAAACCACTATAAATTTCGTGTACAATTTCCTTTTATCTGAACTCTTATTGTTTATTGCTATTGTTTATTGCACACTTGCTGGGTGATTCAAAGTTTGTGCTACTACATTCCAAAATCTGACCCTAATTCAAACTATAATCTTGACTCATTCTATTCTGTTTTAATTTGTCAAGATTTTGTAGTATCACCTATTCAAACTTTAAACCTGCTAGCCACCCTCAAATTATACTTCTAACTACGTGATTTGCGGACTGGGATCTTTTTGGTCTAGAAGAAGTTGGTTGCCGAAAGGAAGTGAGTATCCCTCCTGTATGAATAAAAAAGCAGCAGAACTGTTGAAATTGGGATTCCAGGTCAACGATCCACGACCTGAAGATCGGCAAGTTTCATATGCTTCTCATCATCTAATTTAGCAAATAAGGTATGTTTTGGTTGGATCAAGTTAAAATACTCTTCCACTGTGTCAAATGCAATTTTCATGAAGCAAAATGTCGATGAAAATGCTTTGATAGTTGCATTCGGCCTCGCATGCAATCCCTTCTACAACGATCATCAACCCATTCTCTCTTGGATACATGCGAGGAAATGTTAAACTTGACTGATGATATAGCTTATTTAATCGGGATCCATGTGAAGACAGTATGTGTAATAGCACTTATAGACAATACGAGTACTTTTCATGATTACAAACAGCAGTGGTCTTAAATAAGCAAAATCATATTGAACTCATAAAAGAGCTTGGAAATGGAGGTATTGGGACTTCAACAGCTCCTTCCAACATTTGAGTAATTTTCTTCATGGTTGGCCTCAAAGCCGGGTCTTCCTGGATGCACCACAATGCTGTCATCACAAATCTTCTCACCCTCTTTATGTCACTTGACGCCTCCTCATCAATCTCCACTAGCTTAAGTACGCCTCCGTCATGGTAGCAGTCATACACCCAATCAACTAGCACAATTTGAGCTTCAATTTCTGCTTCCGGCTTGTAGTTCTTTCTGCAACAGATGAGCTCAACCAACAAAATGCCGAAGCTGTAAACATCGACTTTGCTAGAAATAGGCATATTCCTGAACCATTCTGGCGCTAAATAACCTCTGGTTCCTCTGACTCCAGTGGTGGTTCGTGTTTGGTTTGCCATCAAGAGCTTAGCTAATCCCAAGTCTCGAGACTTTTGCAGTGAGAGAGCCATCAAGAAGAATATTTTGCGGCTTGATGTCGCAGTGGATTATATGCCTGGTGCAGTCCTGGTGCAAATAAGAGAGCCCCCGCGCTACATCACAGGCAATTTCTGTTCTTCTGTACCAGCTGGGCCTTGAAGCGCCAAATACGAAATCCGCCAAAGTGCCATTGCTCATGAATTCATACACCAGTATTCGATGTTGACCTTCATTGCAGAATCCAAGCAACAGCACCAAGTTCTTGTGGTTAGTTTGGCCAATTGCACTCACTTCTCTTTCAAACTCCTTCTCGCTTTCTCCATTCCTTGTCGTCAACACTTTTACTGCCACAAAGTCTGCATCCTCGGATCCAAGAGCACCTTTGTACACTGTTCCAAAAGCACCCCTACCCAGTTCTTCTTTGAATCCATATGTTGCTTCTTGAAGCTCCTGATAAGTGAAAGTCCGCATGCCTGTAACTTGATTGATCTGGACTAGTTGTGACAACTTAAAATCCCTAGATCGGAAGCTTCTATATATTAAATAGGTAATGAGTAAAAACAAGTTCACAAAGACAGAGCAACTCAACAGCACTGATCCGATGATCATCAGAGTCGTATTCTTGTTTTTCTTCTGGTCGTTTTTTGCGCATTTTGAAGTCGTGTCATTTATCCTGACCTTGATCAGAGTTTTTATATTCTCCCATGGACCCATCCTTCCATTGGAAAGAGGGTTCTTCTTTTTCCAGCAAAATCCATCGCCGAAAAGGGCAGCTGCGCAAAAACAATCGGCCAAGCAAGCCTCTCTGCACCAGTCCTCGGTTTGTTCCGAGCTTTGCTCGTAAACGGAAATTGGCCAGTTTGTTGCGAGCATTTCACGCAAAACGAACTGGTCTGTTTCGGGCCTACTTCCGTTACAACTCTGTGGTACGAAGTCTTGTATGCATCCGTTCATCTCATTCGTTGAATCTAACGAAGTATATCCAGGTGGGCATTGGCATCGGGGCCTCTGATCATCTCCAAGAGTACAGTAGCTGTTGAAGCCACAAGCTCCACTGCCAATCTCTTGGGTGATGCTCGTGCATATATTTTGCGGGACTGGGACAGAGACCCTCGACCAGCCAACAAGCCGGCCAGAACTTGAATTTGCCGTCTTAGGGTGGATATATTGTATAAATACCCCGTCGTATTCAAGGATCGCTCTTTGGTAATATCCGCTGGTTGGGACTAGTTCTGTGGTGATACGGTTGAGTATTGTTCCACTCCTGTCTGTGAGGTAGACCTGACCACTTTGATTGAATATCAACTGGAAGCCGCTATCGACGGTGTCGCTGGCCCAGTAAGCATCTGTGGGAGCCCACGGGTGAGGCGTGGCATAAAATACGAGATTTCCGTCGCCTCCTAGCTTGAAGTGGAATCTCCCGGTGGAGTAATTCATTTCGGAATAGCGAGCTGTTAGAGCAGCTCCCAAATTTAACTGTTGCGTTGGCAGTATCGTATCCGTCGGTCGGCTGAATGAATCCCACAACTTGACGTGGCTCGCGCTCGCTAGGATGAAGTTCCCTGTGTCGAGCATGGCCGCATACGCTAAGCCAGTGCCATTCAGGCCAGAAGACCACAGATCTCTCTCTCTCGGGTCGGTAAGCACCAGCCCGCCGTTGCCGGTCAACTGGACTTTCGAACCTTCGGGCGCTAGATTATCGCCATTCGCCGACCAGACGATGGTCTTGTCCTCTATCTTCTCGAACCATATAGCCAACAAATGAGCTCCTGTTCCCATTCTCCGGAACCCGAAGGCAAACTCGCCCAACGGCGACAGCCAGGAAGAGTTCTGGTCGTTTGCCGTCAACGAGGAGCCCAAGGTCAAGTTGCCGCGGGTCTGAGCTTCGGCGGAAAGGGGAAGGGGAACGAGTACAAGAAGGATTCCTAGTATAACTGAAGCCATGTTTGGTGAAACTGGCGTGCTCCTTGAGTTGAGCTACTTCGGCCTTAAGGATGAAACCAGCGTTCTTATAGAGATTACCTACTTTCGAAGCTACACGAGTCTCTCCCACTTATTTTTCTTTAGATAAAGGCAAGTCTGCTTGGGCAGGGCCATCCAGCTTTGGCCGTGACCCAGAAATTTCCCAAGGAGAGACAGACAAATTTAGAAGACTTTGACTGAAACATCTTTTAGGTTTAGAGGAGAGGATTTTTTGAGTTGAAAATATTTTATTAACCAAAACACAAGAATTTGATTCCTGCAGAAATCAAAGCGATTACAGGTCGCTTCGTGGAAATTGAAAGTTTCAATGCGCGGGTCATATTAAAATATGATTACTGTTTTGCCAACCTAACTACAACTCGTCCACGAGGTAAATATTTTATCCAAAGATGGACAAATTGATAAGTTTAATTAATTACAAGGTTTAACCGGGGGTTCAAGAAGTGGGTTAGCCTGAGGACGCTGTTTGAGAGGGGTTAAGAAATGGTAGCGGACCTTATGTGGAGTTGCAGAAGTTATTCTCTATCTACCCTCTTCACCATGTGCGGTTGTAGGCCTCATGTGCTAAGCATCGAAAGAAGGGGAGGTGATTATGGCAGGACATGCGCGAAAGCCATGGAATCAAACTTTGATAATTCATGTATTACTTTTCTATTTTCATTGCTCTTTTTGAGCAAATCATTTATTTATTAAACGCCATTCTCTCCCTACCCTCTTCCCATTCCCAGATGCAAGTCCCATGTGCAAAGCATAGAAAGAAGGTGAGTATATGGCAGGACATGCGCAGAAGCCAAGGGATCCAACTTTTATAATTAATATCTTACTTCCTATTTTTATTAGGGATGTGCAAAAGAACCGGGATCCGCCCGGACCGCCCGGAACCAGACCGGAACCACCCGGAACCGGTGGTTCTTGAGGCAACCAGTCCGATTCCCGGTTCCAATTTATGGGAACCGGTGGATACCGATCCTTCCCGGTTCCATGAGCAGATCCGTCCACCTGCCCACCCGAGCGGACCGATTAATTTTTAATATTAAAAAATTGAAATTACTAATTAAGTGGGCAAAACTCAAAAGGCCGAGCAAAAGAAAACGTCCAGAAGTTAAAAAGTTTAAAGTGGGCAAAACTCAAAAGCCAGCACGCGAAGAAGCAGGAGGTCTAGGGTTCGCGAGGATAGCAGCTCCGTCCATCCCTTTCTTTATTCGGCTCCTCGCCCCACTCGTCCGCACCTACGTTGCCAACTTGCTGGGAAAAGGTGTTGGTTGACTGCTTAATTGGTTTGCTGAGGCTCTT
Source organism: Eucalyptus grandis (assembly GCF_016545825.1). Taxonomy (NCBI): domain Eukaryota; kingdom Viridiplantae; phylum Streptophyta; class Magnoliopsida; order Myrtales; family Myrtaceae; genus Eucalyptus; species Eucalyptus grandis. The sequence goes on from NC_052614.1 coordinate 69,099,826, forward strand.
TTGACTCTGTTTATAATCAGCTCGACTTCTTTGCATTTTGTCATCTCATAAGTTACGGTGATGTCGTGTTTTTAGTTTTCTCTTTTCCCTGGCCAGAAGTGTTTAATAGTGTTTTGCTCTCGAGAAAAAGGAGGAAAGTTGCATTTATCACTTTGACATCAGTAAGTTTGCACTATTAGTGTGTGCTTATCTGGGTTTGTCTATGAATTTTGGCTTTTGACTGTGTAGTTATGGCTTCACAAGTTGGTGAGGTGCTGAAAGAGCTCTGGGCACCAAACTATATGCGTACAAACATTTACCATTTATGTTGAAGTAGATGTGGCTCTAGTTGAAGATAAGGTAAGGGAGGCTTGGTCATGTTGAGTGAGGGCCTTCGCATGCTCGACTGGAGATGTGATCAGGATAGGAAGACATGCGCCGGAAGGCATTAGGGAATACCTGAAAAGACATGGAGATAGAGTACCTAGACTTACGGAGAGCTTGATACAAAGTTGACCACAAGTGATAATATTATTATTGTGAATCGGTTCCATGGATCCATATGCAACAAATGGATGGATCTCGATTCCAATTTTTCGGAACTGGTCCTTAGTGGGCGGTTCCCGGTTCTAGGTTGGGAACCACCCGCCTGGACCATGCACACCCCTAATTTTCATTGCTCTTTTGTGCAAATAACTTATTTCTCTCTCTCTCTCTCTCCCCCTCCATGTATATTACTTTTCGATTTTCTTTGCTAAATAAAATTTTAGTTTATATGTTGTTTTTCTTTCGATGTTTGATCCCTTCTTCCACGCCTTCACATTATCATTTTGCTGTGGTGTCCCGCATCAAGCATGCGTGCAGTCAGTGGATGTGATTGTGAACCGTCTAATTTTGACTTTAATCAGATCGCTAATGGACTTCACAAGAAAAAAACAACACTCCTAATCAATCCCCCCCGCGACCCGCGAAGCGTACACAGCACACCTAACACGACCCCGGCAACTGACACGTCAGCACACGCTCGCCACACTGTCCGGTGCTCTCCCTCCATTGTCGTCTTCCGCAGGGAAATATGGAAATGCAGGAGATGGCTACGTCTATCCACGAGAAATCTGCTGCTTTGTTTCGTGCGATGGAGGTTCTCCCCGTGCAAACAATTACCTCCTCCTTCTCCTTCTTCTTCCTCGTGCTCTGAAGCACGCCGCTGGATTGTGCTTTGCCGGCGGAGGTAAGCGAGGCGAGGAATGTTCTCGACATGAACGGCATACTCCACGCGATTATGAACCGTGTCGTTGAGGTGACCTAATGCTTGCTGCTTAGACTGCAATTGAGTCTTGTGCAGCATGGAGAGGAATGACTACATTAATGATTGATGGACATAATTCAGCATATATTCTGCTGAAATTTGCATACGTCAAATTTGCATACATTAAATCGCTCTATTAACTCTGTTAAATTTAGCTATCGAAAAAAGTTAATATAGTTTTTTCATCGTTGTTCATTAAATGCATTGATATGAATGTCACGTCAACCAATTTAGAAGAAAATATTAAAAGATATTTAGAGCTAAAGGTTGGATGTTGCAATTAAACTATAATCAATTATTTTCTAAACTTTAGAAAAATAAAATTAGGAAAAAGAAGAAAACTTAAAGAGAAAATCATTCTCGAGAATCAGCTCCATCAATTTTTGCATTTAGCTACTTTGTTTCACAGTCATAGCTGGTGCTGGTTCTTAAACTTCCATGGCAACGAGATCTCTATTCTTGCTCAAATCCGCCATTCACTAGAGGTTATCCACCTCGCGGCCAAAGGCCAAACACCGCTTTCTCCTTCAATCTTCTTTGACGATGTGGGCTAAGATCATCGTCTCAGATCTGTGCCAGGGTCATCATTTGTCGTAGATCTGAGCAAGGGTCGCAGCCGTAATTGTCGGAGGAGCAAGAGTAGCTAGTGGTAAGGTCCTTGTTGACTCAACAAGTGACGAGGGATGCCACCTTACCGTAGCCGAGCTGTTTATATATAGACAAGATCTCCAATGATCATCTGGTAAGGAATATGTACGCTTAGAAAATTGTCTGCCTTGTGTTGCTTCCCGCAAGTTCTCAAATGGAAAAATTGAGAAGAAAGTTCGTCTGATTATGCTCCCAACTACGTGATTTGCGGACTGTGATTTTCTGGCCTATAACAAATTGGTCGCCTGAAGGAGGTGAGAGTCCCCTTCTGTATGAATAAGAAAGCAGCAGAGCTATTGAAATTAGGATTTCCGGGTACCCGATGCACGCCTTGAGGGTCGGTGACTTTCATACGGCTCTCATCATCTAATTTAGCAGAGAAGATGTATTTTGCCTGGGTCAGGTTGAAACACTGTTCTACTGCGTCGAATGCAATTTTAACGAAGCAAAATCGTGGATTGGAAAATGCTTTGATGGAGCCACGTACAGGGATATGATCCACGTAGAATTCCTAAGAAATTCAACTCAAGAATGCCCGTGACTTCAAATTTACCGGTGACAGGTTCTGCATCATTTCATATAATTACTTGATCATTCAACAATATAAATCTCTTCACAGTTGCATGCGGCCACGCATGCAATCCTTTCTGCTGACAATCGCCAACCTGTTCTCTCTTGGATACTTGCGAGGGAATGTCCAGCTTGAGTAAGATTTAGCCATTTTAAGTAGGATCCATGCGAGGACATCATGAAAAAGTCTATTCTGGCGTAATAGCAATTACAGACAATACGGATAATTTTCACGATTACAGACTTTAGTTATCTTAATAAGCAAAATCATATTGAACTGATAAAGGAGCTTGGATCTAGAGGGACCGAGACTTCGACAGCTCCTTCCAACATCTGGGTGATTTTCTTCATGTTTGGCCTCAAAGCAGGGGTCTTCCTGGATGCACAACAATGCTGTCATTCTAGGCTTTTATTATTTATCTATTTATTTATGAATTTGAATCAAATTAATTTGATTAAAATAATCATAAAAATGATAATGTATTATGTATATATATAAATATAAATTTAATATATAACGTGTCCTAATGTGTCGGAATACTCTATTTTTTTTAGAAATGACTTATCGACGTGTCATGTCGTATCGTATTGCATTTCGCATATCAGTGTCGATGCTATTTAGATTGAAATTTGGACCAACGGGCTACATGATATAACCAACAAAATTTATCATATTGGAAAAGTGCCGTGCACGAAATATGACTGGAATAGGTGGGTTTCTTATAGTTTCTCCGTACGTGGAAGTTTCGAAAAAGGCAAGTCTGCTTGGGTGGAGCCATTAATTTACCCAAGAGAAACAGACAAATTTAGAAGACTTTGACCGAGAAGTCTTTTAGGGGGGAGGAGATTTTGGGAGATGAAAATGTTTTCTTGACCAAAACATGAAGATTCGATTCCCGCAGAAATCAAAGCGATTGCAGGTCAACTTCGTGGAAATTGAACGTTTCGGTGCGTGTATGGACGTGGAAATTTGTAGCGGTGTCCCGCATGAAGCATGCATGCTGTATGAACACGATCTCATGCCGAACTGTATAAACGCAAGGTCATGTTTGCTTCCGGTTCACGATCGCTTGACCGCCTTTTTCATGTAATTGTTACGAAAGTGAAGCGGGGCCCAGTAAATCATCATGCAAAACGCTCAAAATATTAAAAAATTCAAAATAGTAAATAAAGAAGCAAAAGAAAAAGCAAAAGAAAAGCGTCTGAAATACTTTTCCCCACCGACCAAAAAAAAGAAAAAAAAATACTTTTCCCCCGCCACCCCCCTACCTAATCCCCGCTAATTTTGACTTTAATCAGATCGCTAATGGACTTCACAAGAAATAAACAACACTCCTAATCAATCCCCGGCAACTGACACGTCAGAACACGCTCCCCCACACCGTCCGTTGCTCGCCTTGAGGATCGGCAACTTTCATACGGCTCTCATCATCTAATTTAGCAGAGAAGATCTATTCTGCTTGGGTCAGGTGGAAACACTGTTCTACTGCGTCGAATGCAATTTTAATGAAGCAAAATCGTCGATTGAAAAATGCTTTGATGGAGCCACGTACAGGGATATGATCCACGTAGAATTCCGAAGAGATCCGACACAAGAATGCTCGTGACTTTAAATTTACCAGTGACTGTTTCTGCATCATTTCATATGGTTACTTGATCATTCAACAATATAAATCTCTCTTCACAGTTGCACGCGGCCTCGCATGCAAGCCTTTCTGCTGACAATCGTCAACATGTTCTCTCTGGATACTTGAGAGGAATGTTAAGCTTGAGTAAGATCTAGCCATTTTAAGTGGGATCCATGTGAGGACATCATGAAAAAGTTTATTATGGCGTAATAGTAATTACAAAAAATACGGATAATTTCCATGACTACATACATCAGTTATCTTAATAAGCAAAATCATACTGAACTGATAAAAGAGCTTGGATCCGGAGGGACTGAGACTTCAACAACTCCTGCCAACATCAGAGTGATTTTCTTCATGTTTGGCCTCAAAGCCGGGTCTTCTTGGATGCACCACAATGCTGTCATCACAAATCTTCTCACCCTTCTCAAGTCACCTAATGCCTCTTCGTCGCCCTCCACTAATACAAGCACACTCCCATCATGGTAGCAGTCATAAACCCAGTCGACCAACACAATTTGAGCTTCCGTTTTCGCTTCTGGCTCAAAGTGCTTTCTACAGCAGATGAGCTCGACCAACAAAATGCCGAAGCTGTAAACATCTACTTTGCTAGAAATAGGCATATTCCTAAACCATTCTAGCGCTAAATAACCTTTGGTTCCTCGACCCCAGTGGTGGTTCATGTTTGGCATTATTGAGGCCTTTTTATTCCTTTTTACTTTATCTTGTTTCTTTTTTCTTAAAGTATCTTATTAGTTCCATTAATATTTTCATCAACATTTAAATAATAAAAATTTATGATAGTATCATTGATATTGATTTTTTTTCGGATTATAATGTTTTAGCAATTTATATTTTCTCTATTTTCTTTGTTTTTCACTTCTTCTTTTTTTAATTTATTTTTATAGAAATTAATACTAAAAGAACTTGTCAAATTTAGAATAAGGCGACTCTGCTCCATAAGCTTGCCAGGGACCCGGACACTTTTTCGAGAAAGGCACAAATTTGGAAGACTTTGACCAAATGTCGTCGTACAGGAGACTTTATGGGATGAAAGGGAAGGAAGAGGATGGCCCTTATATCACGTTGGTAAACTCCACTAAGCTAAAAGCAGGCCACTAATTTCGCAAGTAATTTGTTAATTTCAACAGTAAGATTTTGTTTCATCAATACATTATTAAGTTACCGATTTCAATCGTGGAGCTTTTTCTAAATATTGATTAATTAATAAAAACACTTATAAAATTTAAAAAGGAAATGATGCCCTCGACTCATAAAAAGAAAATGATATATCGAATCTGTAGTCATTTTTTAAAAATATAATTAATTCATCTATCATTTTATTTTGTAGATATATTTTTCTCCATTTTCTTTATATTTCCACATAAAAAAATGGTGAAAAAGCTATTGCCATAAACAAGATGACAATAAACTTTTACCCTTAAAAGGCATGAGCCATGCACGCGCTAACAGAATGGAGTAACAATTTTAAAGTTCAAGGGAAAATATATACTATTGCAAAGTTCGAGAGAGATTTGAGTAATTTCTTCATGATTTTCTTTCCAACAGAAAATTTGCCACTTTATTAGAAATTTACTAACTTGTAACTTGTAAGGACTTATGTGATAACTTACTAATTTCACTGCTATGATTTAGTTTTAAATGGTCAATTTCTAAATAATTGGACAACTTGCATTCCACTTCAAATTGGTATTACTACCTTATAAGCAGACCTATATGGTAAGTTATTACTTTATATGAAAGTTATAAATTCCACCACTAAATTTTTGTTTTGAGTAATAAATTTCTAAAAAAAGTTAATGAGTTATCATTGCATTTATTGATGGTAAATTGCTACCATTGTAAGTGCATTACCATATCAGTTGACTAAGAAGTCCCCAGTTACGCGAAAATTTAGATAAAGGCAGGTCTGCTTGGGCGGATCCATTAATCTTCGGTCGTGACCGTGAAATTTCCCAAGGAGAAATAGACAAATTTAGAAGATTTTGACCGAAACATCTTTTAGGTTTAGAGGAGGAGATTTTGGGAGTGGAAAATGTTTTTTTTTTTTTTTTTACCAAAATAAAAAGGATTCGATTCCTGTGGAAATCGAAGCGATCACATATCAGTTCGTGGAAATTGAACGTTTGAATGCGCATCAGGCATGCATGCAGTCAGTGGATATGATTGTGAACCTTCTAATTTGACTTTGATCAGATCGCTAATGGATTTCAGAAGAAAAATTCAAAATAGTGAAGCAGGACCCAGTAGATCATCATGCAAAATGCTCAAAATATAAAAAAAAAAATTCAAAATAGTAAATAAAGAAGCAAAAGAAAAGCATCTGAAATACTTTTCCCCCACCGACCAAAAAAGAAAAAAATACTTTCCCCCGCCACCCCACTTCCTAATCCCCGCTAATTTTGACTTTAATAAGATCGCTAATGGACTTCACAAGAAAAAAACAACACTCTAATCAATCCCCCGGGGACCTGCGAAACGTACACAGCACTCCTAACACCACCCCCGGCAACTGACACGTCAGCACACGCTCCCCCACACCGTCCGTTGCTCTCGCTCCATTGTCATCTTCCTTCCGCAGGGAATTCTAGAAATGCTGGAGATGGTGTCGCGACCTCTTTTTTTTTTTCGGCACCCGCGATCGGGAATGAGCGCCTAAGAAGGCTAATGGCTCGATTGGAATTTATTAAGCCTGGACTCTCCAGGTCCACCAATTCACGAATTTAATAGTCTAAGTTTTTACCACGTAAATCAATTTTTAAAATGGAGTCGCCACTAAGCAATTTGGGGTGGGTTGATTAGAAACCCAAACGAAGTATCGGGAGAAATACTCACTCCTACGCAACCAGAGAAATTAGGATCGGGGACTTGATTACACTAGTTAATCACTAATGTCCTTTTGGTACATAATCTTGTTTAAACTCTAAGGCTTTTTGGATGTTCGAGGGATTTTCCACGCAATTTGGGAAGAAAAACATTTTTTAGGTCTTTTTCTCATTTTTTTGGACATAAAAGGGATTTTTTTTTGGATTTTTGGATCTTTTTCTGAAAATATAAATCATTTTTTTGGCTTTTTCTGACTTTTTTGGCTTTTTTGGGAAAATATGGACATTTTTTTATTTTTTTTATTTTTTGGAAAATAAATTATTTTTTGATTTTTTTAGTTTTAAGCACTAATGGAGTTTCGACGTGACGGTCAACGGCATCGGGAGGGATAGCGGCGACGGTGGGGTGTCGAAAGTAATGGCGATTCGGTGCGTGACGGCGTCGGGGTGGTCGGGAGCTTTCGGCTTGGCGCAGGGATGGCGTCGGGCAACGTCGACGGCACCTCCTTTCTCCTTGAGCCCGACCTTTCCTCCCTCGATTTCTCTCTCGCTCAGCCCCTTCACTCGCTCGGATCTCTCTCCCTCCGGCCAGATTCGAGCCTCCACCGGCCAGATCCGAGCCTCCACCGGCCAGATCCGACCTCTTTGGACTCGCTCGCCGGCAGCCTCCCTCGAAGTCTCTCAGTGGGAGGTCGGCCAAGCTCGCGACCCGATTTCTCTCTCGCTCGCTCTTTGATTCCTCCTCCGAAGTCTTTCAGTGGGAAGATCTTGGAGCTCGCTCCTCTTTTGCCATCGTCGGGAGAAGCCTATTTATAGGCGAGGGGGCGGCCGGTCGATGGAGCTTCGATCGCCGGTCTTCGCACGCCGAACGGCCTCCACCGGCCGAACCGGCGTCCCATCCGAGCTCCTCCAACAAGGCGTGCTCGGCATTGAAGGAAGCTCATGATGGCGCTTGAGATCTGTCTCTTCCGGCCAACGTCGGCCTACACTCCTCGGCCGTAGGTTGTCCTTCGCGTGCGTGAGTTGCAGAGGCGGAGGGGAAGAAAGGGAAGAAGGAAGAAGAAGAAGAAGAAAGAGGGGGCCGGGTGGAGGAGAAGGAGGGTGGGCTTGGGCCCGCGAGGGGAGAGAAAAAGGAGGGGGCTGGGCTTGGCTGCCAATTTTTGTTTTCTTTTGTTTTTATTGATTGATTTGATTTTTTTTTGTTATTTATTATTTATTATCTGAGAAAAGGAAAAATAAAATAAATTAAGGCCTAATTAATAACCTAATCAAAATTTTAGGTGTCAATAGCTGCCCCTCTTTAAAGGTGAGTTCGCAGAGGTTGCATTCAAAGACAAACCTGATACCTAAATTTTGTCTATACATATGCAGCAGATTTTATTTGGGACCTATTGTCCTACACATACTAAGACAGATAAGAAGATACCTGTAGTTACTTACCGGGAATGAGTGAGATAGGGTGTGAACCCCGAGCTTTGGCAAGTATCAAGACATCATCTTACCTGTTGCATGAGGAGATTGCTTCTCCAGGACCCAAACCATTCTCCGGTCGCCTATTGGAGCAATAAGTGGTTTGTTTAGGACTCGAACCTTTCTTCGGTCGCCTTGACGGGGAATTGCCTTCCTAGGACCCGAACCTTTCTTTGGTCGCCTGTTAGAGCAATAAGTTGGTTTGTCTAGGACTCGAACCTTTCTTCGGTTGCCTTGACGGGGAATTGTTTTTCCGGGACCCAAACCTTTCTTGATTTGCACATTTTAGAGCAATAAGTTGTTTGTCTAGGACCCGAACCTTTCTTCGGTCGCCTTGACGGGAATTGCTTTTCAGGACCCGAACCTTTCTTGATCGCTTTGTTAGAGCAATAAGTTGTTTGTCTAGGACCCGAACCTTTCTTGGTCGCCCTGTTAGAGCAATAAGTTGTTTGTCTAGGACCCGAACCTTTCTTCGGTCGCCTTGACGGGAGATGCGCTGACCTTTCTCGGGGCATCTGCTTGTTGGGAGATAGTACTTGGATGATCACAAGTACAAACTCTTGGAGGACACCTGGATGATCACAGGTATCGAAGGGGTACCTGGACGATCACAAGTACAAACTCTTGGGGGATACCTGGATGATCACAGATATCGAAGGGGTACTTGGATGATCACAAGTACAAACTCTTGGAGGACACCTGGATGATCACAGGTATTGAAGGGGTACCTGGACGATCACAGGTACAAACTCTTTGGGGATACCTGGATGATCACAGGTATCGAAGGGGTACCACGGACGATCACGGTACAAACTCTTGGGGGATACTTGGATGATCACGGGTATCGAAGGGGTACTGACGATCACAGGTACAAACTCTGAGGAGGACACTTGGATGATCACAGGTATCAAAAGGGTACCTGGACGATCACAGGTACAAACTCTTTGGGGATACCTAGATGATCACAGGTATCGAAGGGGTACCTGGACGATCACAAGTACAAACTCTGAGGGAAGAATCAAGGGCATTCGTGTGGAAATATCAAGGATGGGTCTCGCATATACGTGAAGGTCTCTCACCTGCTGGTAGTTGGACGTACCTTGGATATTCATGAAGGTTTCTCACCTCCTGGTAATTGGGAATATCGAGGGCGTGCCTCACATATTCGTGAAGGTCTCCCACCTCCTGGCAACATAAACTTGAATGTAGCACAAGGCTTACCTGGATGGCCACAGGCACTCAAAAGGGTTGGAACACCTGGGTAGCCGCAGGTGTCCAAAGTACTGGAATACTTGGATGAACACAAGTATTTGATGATACGATCTGGGACCACTCCAGGCTGGTCTAAATGCTACAAAGCATACCTGGACGGCGGTGCCAAACAAAGCAATGGAATGCTTGAATAGCTGCTATATTATTTGGGGAAAACTCGGGCAGGTTGAGTGTCATGAAAAGGAAGTACCTGGACAATGGTGGGTACTTGACGATATGGGGATACCTAGACAGCAGTAGTTATTCAAAGATAAAAGGATACTTGATCAGTCACAAGTATCAATACTCTGGGGACAACTCGAATAGGTCGAGTGTCGGGAAAATGGAGTATCCGAACGGTGGCCGGTACTCAAAGACAATGGGGATACCTAGACATCAGTAGGTATTCAACGATAAAATGATACTTGGTCAGTCACAAGCATCCAAACTTTTAAAGACAACTTGAGCAAATCGAGTGTCAACATAGGGAGCACTTGAGTAACGACAGGCACTCAAAAACAGGGGGGTACTTGGCAAGTAGTGGGTACTCAAAGACAAGGGGATACTTAGATAGTTGCAAGCACCCAAACTCAAGGGACGACTCGAATAGGTCGAGTGTCAAGAAGAGAGTACCTGGACAGTGATAGGTACTTTAAGACAAATGGGGACAGGGATATGCTTACCTGGCAATATCTCTGATCTCTAAGAGTATGTCTGCTATTTGCACAATATTCACACATGATTGTATATGCAGTAAATTCACGAGTTTAAATGGGATTCATGCATGATAATTTTGTCAGTTTTGCATCATCTGATTTCCACTGGGGAAGATTTTGAAAGACAACCTTCATTTAGAATGTAGATGTCTTGAGCATGCCAGATTAGGGATTTTCAGTCTGAAAGGACTTTCCACTCTCTCTCATGGAAAAGGTTATCCTGACCATTGATGCAGGATTTATAAGGACCACACTTCTCACTGTCATCATGTCAGCAGGGGTCTGAGTATTCTTGCAAGTGGTACGACTTTGCCAATGTGAGAGGTCTTTGTTGAAACTGTGATGAAGTCTTGGTTAGCGGCTCATCAGAGGGGACCATCAAGGTCAAGGCTCATGAACGAAGTGCCACACGATCATCTCCAGGTTTGCAAGTCAAGAGTCCTGCGAAAAGAGATAGAATAGTCTTGCTCGTACTTCTTCGAGCGATGCTTATGCACATATGAAATCCTACGTTAATTGAAGTGCCCCTAGTCTGAAGAGACTTTTACAATGGGATGTATGTAAGAGGGTGAGAGTTGGTGACTATCTTGGCATTTGTCAGTAGTCTTTCTTGTCAGATGGAGGTTCTATGGACCGCAACAACAACTTTTTTTACTGTATTTTTGGCTGGGGGGGCATTGGCCTTGCTTTTACCAGGCACACTGCTTTTTCATGCCCTTATTATTTTTTATTCCAGTTCTTCAAATATGGGCATTGACCTTGCTTTTACTAGGTACACTGCTTTTTATGCCCCTGCTTTTTTCATTCTTGTTGCTTGGAGCCGATCTTGACAAGTTCATGCAAACACCTTTGTTAGACTATTGAGTCTTCATCTTTTGCCGGCGCTTTTGATTATGCTGCTCAAACAGCAGTAGATTCTGCTTTGCCTCCATGTGAGGGTGAATTTACATACTCAATTGAGTTGTACAATAGATACAAGTGCGTAAAGAAAGAATTGCTCTTCATGACTCTAGGGCACTTAAATTAATGCGAGTGTTCATATGCAATAAAGACACCCAAAGATTGATGCAAGTGCGAGCAAGAAAATTTCTATCTCTCTTCTCACCTTGTGATCTTTCGCTTCTAATCCGCCCCGGTGTAGGAGTTGTTCTTGACAGGGATAGGACAGAAATTTCATCAGTGTATGGGGCTCAATGGGGTGAGCAATGAAATGCCTCTCACTATTTTGGTTATCGTACCATTCGCCAGAGAACTCTTTACCCTGCAGCCATGGAATCTTCTGCACTCATCTCACAAGTGTATAGATGGGGGGACTGTGTGTAGGATATAGCTTGCATGTCATCATTCTGATGCGCCTCATCCAGCATGCTCAATCAATCTTGTATTCTTCACTTATCTGTCTATTATGATAATCCTTAGTGGAATCAGTGACTTAAACAGACAAAATCATCATGCATAATTCATCTGGAAATGACATGCAACATTTTGAATATGATGGAGTTTGAACTCTTCAAAACAAATGAATGGTTTTGACTCGAAAAAGACCCTATTGACAAGTTTAGAAGTTAACATAATGATGTTTCCAAATATGTTAAATTTTGAACATCAAAAGGGTTATTCGCAAATGGGTGTTGATAGCTGTCCCTATTGATTAGGGATATGACACATGAAAGATCACGGGGTTGGGGATCGATCGGGCATCTCTGTTTTGCCCCCGAAGAGAAGATGAAAATGGATCAATCAACGGGGCCAAAATTAAAGGTGAATTGAGGCCTGAAGGATCTCTATCATTTGCTTTGGTGATTACTCAGGATGCCATTTCGCTTAGGAGAGCTTATCAGAGTTTGACATGTCTTTCCTTGATTTGTTATCCCATTTTTTATGGTCAAGTGATCCTGCAACAGATAAAAGGGATCATGTTAGTCAAAAACTCTTTCAAGAGTCGAATAACTTGGAAGCGATACAACATTACCCTTCACTGGATTGGATGGACCTGAAGTGCAAGTGGGACACGAAGTCCTATGTCTTTTGCTTCGTTAGATCACCTGCTTTCTCGTAATTTGCAAGCGCAAGAGAAGCAAAAAAAAAATTATTATTTTTTTTACTAAGCGGCTAACTGTCGCGTCGGGGATTCGAACCCCGACTTCGGACCTTTTTGCTTCTTCCGGATACCACTCGGCTAGAGGCGCCGACGGTGTCCGTAGGCCGCTGCCTTTTTATTTAACCGAATCAGCTCCAGTTGGACACGTCCTTTTATACCAAGTTAGGTAAATCGATATGGGTCACTTGATTTGTCCAAATTAACCTTTAAGCTTGTTTCTTGAATCCTATACTTCCTGTCAATAGGAGAAAACATGTCAAAAGTGAGTTCAGACACTGGGAGTATTGGAAACGATACCAAATTACACTTCCCCAGAGTTTATATTTGCTGACTTCTAGGGATATTTGAATGTCAATGACGGCCTTTTGTTTTCGACACAGTTCAATGTCTCTTTTGATTGGCCCTCCTCATTTGTGGCCCTGTGTACATGATTGTTGGTCGTTGATTCATCTTCAACGCCTTCCTTCTGTGGAATTTCTCCTTCTGTCTTTAACTATAGCATCATTGGGCAAAAGTCATGTACCTCAAGCTTCTATAGAATCTGAGATAAAAAATCTCAAGCTTTCTGATGGCAATTACTCCTTGGAAGAATATGCATCTGGAGTGAAGTTTCTAGTTTCCAAAGTCATTGTCCAAGGTGTGGGGCTATAGATCGCTTTGACTGTCTAGATTTTCTCCCTGTTGACAGTAATCACTTTAAAGGAAGAGAAGAAATTCCTTCTTTGTGCTTCTTGGTTCGTTGAAGCTGGAAGTCCCGCCAATGAACTTGCAACATCCTGCCTTGAGCTATCATGCTATGCATGCTTCAAGTTTGATAATATGCCTGTGTCTATTATGTCCCATCCTTCGTCTCCATTTTGAAACGTGATGATCCTTTCTGTTTGCCCCTACTTTCTTGGAAGGGTGCCTTTGAATTTGGTTTGTTCACACGATGTGCTAGTTTCAAATACCTTTTGTCACACTAAATCAAAGGGGATGATGTTCTGAAACATAAAGTGAGAGGGTTAGAAAGACAAACGTGCTTAAATTTATCATCTTGTTTTGACAAAAGCTTTTGAGCGATGAAATATTTTTTATTTTCAAAATACGTCTTTGGGGGAGAAAAAGCATGAGGAAGCCTAGCCCTCAGTATTCTTCTTGGATGATAATTTTTTCATGGTTGGATAGCATCACCGGGTTGGTTTGGGATACCGCCTCATGCTCTCAAAATATTTTCAACTTTATTTAATATGTTGATTTACATTTTGGAAGAGTGATTTCAAAAGTTAGTTCCTCAAGCGGAACTGATGTTGAAAATAAAATAAGCCAGACTTAAGAAAAATGTACAAGTTTCCACGTAGGGGAGTACGTAAAGAAATTAAAAAGGGTTCTACTTGAGCGAGCCTACACCCATTTCCCCTGACGGTCCTTCGTTGATGGCGCCCATGAAAAGGTCTCCAAACATGGTGGTCGTGTCATCTGGCCCTTCTTTTTTTTGTTGCTAAGGGTGGCACTTCATTACCTGAATAATACTTGGCCTCTACCAGCCCTTGATAGATGTCAGCGGTATGTGTTTCAACTAGGGGTGTGCATGGTCCGGGCGGGCGGTTCCCGACCTAGAACCGGGAACCGCCCGCTAAGGACCGGTTCCGAAAAATTGGAACCGGGATCCACCCGGGAACCGGACCGTCGGTCCGGTCCGGTTCCCGGGTGGATCCATGGAACCGATCTTGACGTGAAACAAATTTGATTTTCAACATAAAACGATTACATGACATCAAACCAAGCCAAAGAAAGAAAAACCAAATTTAAGTACGTGGAAATGCGGATGGTGAGAGAAGTAAATGTAGCGAAATGGCAATAGGATTAGGAGCCGAAGACGAAGGGAGTGAGATGAGATCTAGGGTTTCTTTTAATAATTTTTTTAATATTAAAAAGGTTCCAGTCCGGTCCGAGTGGGCGGGCGGGCGGATTCACCCATGGAACCGGGAACCGGACCGGTACCCACCGGTTCCCATAAGTGGAACCGGGAACCGGACCGGTTCCCTCAAGAACCGCCGGTTCCGGGCAGTTCGGTCCGGGCGGTTCCCTGGTATTTTGCACACCCTACTAGAGGTCGGGTCGGGCCGGATCTGGCATTGGCCCGGCCCGTCGCCCGCCTCTCTTTCCCCTGCGGGGCCCAGGCCCGTTTCCCTTTTGGCCCAGCCCACGCCAGCCTTCATCCTCCTCTGTCCTGTCTCGCACGATGACCTATAGAAGAAAGGAAAACCAGCAACAGGAGCAGGGGGATCGGTGTGGCAGGCGAGTGGCATGATCCGCGGGTCGGGGGCAGCCCGGCCGGCAGCTGGCACGGCAGGGGTCTTTGCGCGGACCTGCAGAAGAAAAGTGAACAAAAGGAGAGGGACCGAGGGCGAGGAAAGGAGGAGAACACAGTCTTGGGAGGGAGAGAGAGAGAGCTAGCCGGAGAAAGCGAACCGGAGAGAGAGTGAGTCGGAGAGAGGAGGTTCCGGAGGAAGTGAGCGAGCTTGAGGGCGAGGGGTGAGCTTGGAAAAAGGGACTGGTCTTCTTCTTCCCGAGGGCTGGACAGGGCGGGGCGTAGAGACGGCGAGCGGAGAGTGGGAGGTCCGAGCGGCGAGAAGAGCAAAGAGAGGGCATCTCAACCGCGTGCAAACCCATCGACGACCTTCCCGGCGACGTCCTCAAGCTGAATAGGTAAGCTCGGGTCCCCTCGCGTTTTGTTTCGACCATCATGGGCCGGAGCTCATGGCCGCCCGGCTCACGCGTGCTCCGGCCCTCGTCGCCTTCATATTTTGTTCCCGATGTCTAGACTAGATTTGAAAATTTGTGTTGGCAGTGTGCGTTCCTTAGCTTCGACCGATCGTCCGCTCGTCGGGTTGTTTCACCTATGGTCGTCCCGGCCCCTTTCTTTGATCGAGCCGACGCGGGCAAGTGTTGCGTGGTCCCCGAACGGTGGAAGGGTGTGTCGAGACTTTGTGGTTGGCCTCGGTTTGGCCATTCGGGGCAAGGTTGGCCGACGAGTGGTGGTCGGGGTGGCGACCGGTGTGAGATTGGGTGTCAACCAACGGCGGCCCGAACGCCGGCGAAGGCTCGCCATGGTATCGGCGTCGAGTGATCTTGGTCTTGGAAAAAGGGTTTGCAGGTGTGATGGAGCGCTCGGAGCACGAAGGAGAAGGAGACCAAAGGAGGGAAAGAAATAAAAAAACAAGAAAGTAAAAAGAAAAACCAAAAATAATGAAAAAAAGAAGAAAACCAAAACCAAAAAAAAAAAGAGAGAGAAAACTATAAAATGGCAAAAGTTGGCCTCGGAAAGGACTGACGAGCAGAAGGTGCAAGAAAAAGACGAAGTGAGGAAAAGACAAAAGAAAGAAAAATAAATAAATAAACATTAAAAAATTTA
Source organism: Eucalyptus grandis (assembly GCF_016545825.1). NCBI lineage: Eukaryota > Viridiplantae > Streptophyta > Magnoliopsida > Myrtales > Myrtaceae > Eucalyptus > Eucalyptus grandis. The sequence continues at coordinate 69,115,741 of NC_052614.1, forward strand.
AAATGAAAACAAAAAAAAAAATTGTTCTTTTAGTCCGACTGGGTTGGATGGATCGGGTCAATGGGCCGGATCGGGTTTACCCGATCCGAACCCGTTTTCCGAATATAATCATATTAAGTGTTAAAAATTTTAAAAAAAGTTCAAAAATTTTCAAGAAAATTTAAAAAATTCGAAAAATAATAAAATTCAAAATTTTTCCGAAAATTCAAGAGTTTTCGAGAGAACATTAAAACTTTCAGAAAATATTGAAAATTTGAGGTTTTTTTTTTTTAAAGATAATAGTTAGAAAATTAAAAAAAAATTGAAAAATTAGAAAATTCGAAAAAATCAAAGAGGCCAGAAAATTCAGAATTTTATTTGGAAAATTTTAAAAAACGAACTTTCTGAGTTATTTTCTTAAAAAAAAAATGAGAGTTTCTTAACTTCAAAGTGTGCTAAAAATTGAGTAAGCCTTTAGGGCTCTACCTTGGGGCTTCAATTGTCTTCAAAGACAATTACTCTTATTTGCATGCTTTTACTGTCTTGATCCTTTTAATCCAATTAAGATTAGCATTTATCTTTCCCTTAATGTTAAATATTTGCTCTCCCATGCAATTTATTTAACACTTTTCCTTAACTATTAACTGTTATTTTAATGATTGATGGAGAGAGAAATTCAAAGAAGAGATGGGGTCGATCCTCAGCTCATCATTGCGCGACACAAGCAAGGAGGTGCTGGTGGCCGCCGCGGACAAGGCCAAGGAGATCGCCTCGTCGGCTCCCGTCGTCATATTCAGGTCGCTCCTTCCCTCCTCCTCCCTTCCTGCTACTTGTCAATCGAGCGATCTGCTTCTCTAAAACGGTTGAATTTCGATTTACCAGGTTTCCATCCCGAGTCGTGTTCTTGAATGATCGGCCGTTGACTTCGGTATCGGTGTCGTTCGCAATGCGATTCGCTCCTAGGTCCGATCGCGGGGGAAATTGTATCGGCCAATGGCTTTGAATCGTAGAATTGATGTGCTAATTTGATGCATGGGAGAGAGTATATATTAGCTGAATTGGGGAGAATTGATTTTGGGGGGAACCAACACTTTTTTAGTGGGTTTTTGAATTTTGACCCAAAAAAGGAAAGGGTTTGAATTAGATGCTTGTGGCTGTGGATATTGCTATCATCTCGTGGTGCTGGTTGCTGAATTGATAGTGCAAGTCATTAACCTTAAACTATCATGTGTAAGGAGAGAAGTGCTAGCAAGACTAGTACTTACATTGGGTTTTGAACTTTGAGGGAAAAAAATGGTTTTGAATTAGATGTTGGTGGCAATGGATTTTGGTATGATTTCGTGCCGATCACTGAATCGATAATGCAAGTCACTAACGCTCTTCGTTACGTACATCTTGTATTATATCTACAAGGAACTATACACTAGACATTACTGAAGACAGAATACACAAAAAATTTCTCTGAGCTCTTGGTCTTCAGTCGTGTTGATTTATTCTCTTTGATTTCTTTCAAACATGACCCTCGTCTAACACTCAGTTGGGACAGAAGGTGCTCCGAATGTTTATGCTCTCTCGCTCGCTCGCTCTGTGTCGACCCTCCTTTTTCTCTCAGTCCTCTCTGCTCATAAATCAAGAGATGCCCAAGAAGAGGAGATGAGGGATTCTTCATCTTCTTTGCGAAATTAGGGCTTTCATCATGAAATCAACGCATCAGAATACCTCGGAACCGTTCGGTCAATGATCAACTGATGACGTGGCAATGATGTGGCGATGACATGGCACTACAGCCACCGAAGCAGCGATTGAGTTAGCTATTATTCCGTCGATTTATCGTAATAGAAAATCAACTCGTATCAATCAATCAAATTTGATGAGTAAATGAATAAATAGGTAGTATAAATTCATTATATATTATTCATTATAGAAATTAGAATATTTGAGTCGATGACGTGGCAGATGAGGCAGCAGGTGACATAAGGATGACGCAATGATCATGTTAGCAATACACGGCCGACTTAAGTCACATGAGACGCACGTGGGCGTGCAGAGGCTTGGAGTGGCGCGTGTGTACATGTGCGGCATTGGTTGATGGTGCGATTTGGCTGGTTGGATTCTTTGAGTGACGTAGAATCTGTTTGTGGTGTTGTATTGTCAATATAACCAGCTGAATAAGTTCGAAATAGACTTGCAATATATGGCTGTGATGGTTCCAAGTTGACGGCGTGTGGTGGCCGGGTTGGTGACAAAACAAGCAGCGGAAGTTGCGGAGAAATGAGAGCGACGCGACACCTTCGTGGAGCAAACGTGGCCTATTCAGCTGGCATTGCAAAAAATAAAAATCTTTGTTGGGAATGTCTGATCCCCGAAAAACCGGATTCGACACTAAATCGAACCCCTAAATCAATGCGCAAGACGAAGCCCGGGAAAACACGCATCACCGATCGTAAAGCACACCACGGATTCGAGCGTACCTTGTTAGCCACAGATTAAGCACCGACGCCGACAAGAGGAAGAAAATATGGCCCCGTTCGATTCGATGAAGCCTTGAAGGGAAGAAAAACGTCACTTTGCCTTACTGTTTTTCTATTTAGGAGAGAGAGAGCGTAAGAAGAAAAGACGTATGTTATTTCCAACTGATACCATTTCTCTCTCTCTCCTCCCTTTTATACCTCTCCCTTCCCACGGGCCCTATTCCCGTGGGCCGGGCCTTTTGGGCCCAGCATGGGCGGACGGGCCTTAAGCCCATCCCCAATTAAAACCATCATCTCCCACTCGCACATGGTGGGCCGAACAGGATTCTCTTTACCTCTTTTTTCAACATTCATACCGGTGAATAATCCGTGCGACCAGCATACTTTGAGAGCTCATTGCTATACATCTGTTAGGAATATATAGCAGCTCATAATGGGCGTCACACTCTGAGTAGACTTAGTATGCAGTACCCTAGATCGATCGATCACATTTATATCTCTTTTGATCTCTTTTAAACAATGATATATATTGTATTCACAATTATAATTATCACAAAGACAGTCATAATTGGTCGACCAGTGAATAAAAAAGTACAATGTGATTCTTCAAAAACCGATCTTCCTCTTTCCTTCAAACTCTCAATTTCAGTTCAGCTTGCTTTTCTAGAAATGTCCCATTAGATCGAATCAACTCATGACCATTGGCAACATCCTAAGATAGCAAACACTAAATAGAAACCTTGAGAATAAGTAAAAGTCATGAGGGCACTAAAATTGAGGAACTCTTTTCCTCAAGAGTCTCACACATCATAAAGTTGAGATCAAACTTTTGCCACTCTTATTGGTCGGCTCATGCATACGTAGTATGAAATACGTATTACGGTATTAACTCCTTTCCCATGGAGCGTATGTCTACACCTTTCAATACCGTACAGATGATAGTTCAGACATACCCAATGTCTAACTTGAGTTCACGTATCTACTCTTTTACATAATTCATCGTAACTCACATCGGCATCTTAGACGAGACAAAGTAAAATATGTGGGTATTTTACTTTCGGACATAGTAAGTATTATGTCCTCATCTTAACACTCAGTTAAGGCGACATACGTATTTTAAGCTTGAGCTCTCGATTATCACCTAGATAATAAGCTTAAAACTGTCTCATCTCTATTTATCACATAGTAAACAGAGGCAATTACCCGTGTGAGTGGGCTAATCTTATATCTGTCCAACATACTTCTCAACTTAAAATAATACACTGAGCATTAAAATGCATAAAGATCAAACAAAGATTCATAGGCATTAATCAATGAAAAACAAAATTTCATAAATGTGAACAACTCAGGGAAATTACAATTCAAGTACATCGAGACTCGCAATCCTAGAGATTTTACATGACCACAAAACACATCTCTAGGTATTGGCTTTGTCATAGGATCTGCTACCATTCTATGCGTAGATATGTACTGTAAGTTCACATCCTTTCGTGCAACCATATCTTTTACAAAGTTATACTTGGTATCTATGTTTGGTCTTGCCATGATACTTTGGATCTTTGGTGTACGCTATAGCTGCTTGGCTATCACAGTTAACCAATAATTGATTTGCAGCTTTCTCAATAACACCTAAATGATCCAAGAATCTCTTAAGCCAAACTCCTTCTTGTACTTCTTTGCTGATAATGCCACGAACTCAGCTTCCATCGTGGATAAGGCTATGCACGTTTGCTTCTTACTACTCCATGATATGGCGCCATTGCTCGGTAAGAAAGCAAATCCCGAGGTAGATTTTCTTTCATCCAAATCTCCTCCCCAATCAGCATCGAATAGCCTTCAAGTCGTAGATCCTTTCCTTGGTAATTCAACTTGTAATCAGCAGTTCCCTTCAGATACCTCAGTATTCTCTTAACGGCCTTCCAATGTGCTGGACCGGGATTGGATTGGTATCTACTCACCATTCCAACTGCAAAACATATGTCGGGTCTTGTACACATCATAGCGTACATCAAGCTCCCAACAGCACTTGCATAAGGAACATGTTTCATTTGTTCCTTCTCTTGTGGAGTCATTGAACACAGTCTATGGCTCAATCATTCACCTTTTGCAATAGGAGTGTCTATGGGTTTACAATCCTGCATACGAAATCGTTCAAGAACTTTGTTTATATAAGTTTCTTGTGAAAGAGACAACGATCTCTTCGAACGATCTCTTGAAATCTTAACTCCAAGAATGTATGCAGCCTCACCCATATCCTTCATCTCAAAGTTGGAAGATAACCAACTCTTGACAGTATGAACAAACTCCATATTACTTCCGACAATTAGTATATCATCAACATATAATGATATGATCACAAATTGATCCTTGGATCTTTTGATATATACACAATGATCCTCATCTATCATTGAAAAATCATATGCCATTATGGCATTATGAAAATGTATATACCATTGTCTTGATGACTGCTTAAGACCATATATCGACCTCAAAAGTCGACATACTTTTTCTTCTTGGCCTTTCACTATGAAACCAGCAGGTTGTTCCATATATATTTCTTCCTATAATTCTCCATTGAGGAAAGCAGTCTTTACATCCATCTGATGTAACTCAAGATCCAGACTAGTCACTATTGCCAGAATAATGCGAATCGAGGTAAATCTTACTACAGGTGAAAACGTATCTTCATAATCAATTCCTTCTTGTTGATTATACCCCTTCGCCACAAGGTGAGCCTTATGCCTTTCTATCGAGCCATCAGCCTTTCGCTTTATTTTGAGAACCCACTTGTTCCCAATAGCTCTGCGTCCTTTTGGAAGATTAACCAGTTCGGACTTGGTTTGATTTCATTGACTCCATTTCCTCTTCCATTGCATTGATCCATTTTTCCTTACTAGGGCAATTCAGAGCCTCATTAATATTTCTTGGCTCATCCTCATCTTGTGGAGCAACCATAAAAGTTTCCCCTTCAATGCCAAAACGTCGACGGGGAATACTTTGGCGACTTGTTCGCCATATGGGAGATTGCATACTTTGCACATCATTTCCCATCATGCTCCCATTTGGATTAGGCAATGATGATGTCGTCTCATCAAGTGGTTGAATTGAGAATGAGTTGAATTCAATTCATCACTTCTCATATTACTCCCACTTGGACGAACTCCACTAACATCATTATCATGATCCACGGTCTCAAATAAGGAACAAGCTTCCCCTATTTCGCCCTTCTTAGGAAATTCATCCTCTAAGAATGTGACATCTCGTGATTCAAACTCAATTATACTCCCACTTTCCTGCTCACCTATGAACACATATCCTTTAGAGTGTTCCGCGTATCTTATGAAAATACTCTTCTTTCCTTTGGGACCCAATTTCCCAAACTTGTGAGAGGACTCATATGTGTAGGCAGCACAACCCCATGGCTTAAGAAAACTTAAGTCTGGTTTTCTACCTGTCCATAACTCATATGGAGTGGAAGTAACTGATTTGGAAGGCATACGGTTAAGTATATAGGCAGCAGTTAACAACGCATCACTCCAAAAGGTAATAGGTAAGTTAGCATGCGCCATCATTGACCTAACCATTTCCAGTAGGGTTCTGTTTCTTCTCTCTGCAACACCATTTTGTTGAGGAGTATATGGAATAGACAACTGTCTTTCTATTCCTTTTTCATCACATAATTTTCTGAACTCATCAGATAAATATTCTCGACCTCGATCGGATCTCAATGCTTTTATTTTCTTGTCTAATTGATTCTCTACTAGGTTCATAAACCTTTTGAAACAACTTATTGCTTCAGATTTATGAGAAATCAAATAGACACATCCGAATCGAGTATAATCATCAATAAAAGTGATGAAATAAACAGCCCAATGCCTTCCTTTCACATTCATTGGACCACAAACATCAGAATGGATTAAATGCAGAGGAAATTCAGCTCTTTTACCTTTTCCAAATGGTTTCCGTGTCGTTTTCCCTTCTAGGCAATGCTTACATATGGGCAAATCGACTTTTTCAATGTTGCCCAACAAGCCCTCTTTGGCTAGTCTATTCATACATTGTTGGCCAATGTGACCAAGTCTAGCATGCCACACATTCACATCATTATTATATGAATTAGGAGACGTGATAAGGGAATAACAAACATTTGCATTGACATAATCAACATCTAATACAATGAAACCATCAAGAATTTAACCACAACCATAGTAATTTGTATCTAGAAACAAATTCACACCTCTACTAAAGAAGTTCATATTAAAACATAGTCTAACCAACATTAAAACAGACACTAAATTCCGACGAATCTCCGGAGCATACAACACATCATGAAGGAACAAAGTGCATCCACCACGCATATTCAGTTGGCATGTGCCAATTCCTTTCACTTCAGCTCTGGAGTTGTTTCCCACATAGATCCACTTAGTTCCAGTTGGTACTCGTCGGAATTCCATGAAGGATCCTCTATCCTTCGCTACATGGTCCGTCACTCCTGAATCCCACAGTCCACAAAGTTAGACTCGAGTTAAGAACACGGAGAACTCGACACATAAGTAAAGTTCTGAAAAGTACAAGGGGTGCATACCTTCTTTGGCTCACGACGATGGTCGCGAGCATAGTGACCCTTCTTGTCACGGTTGTAGCATTTCACCCTTGCAAGCTTTTCATGCGGGGACGCTTCCCTCTTTCATGTTGGTTAAACTTGGGTTTCTTCCCCGAAGGACCTGCTTCTTCCTTGCCTTTTCCCTTATCAAACCGGTTAGGGCGCTTGCGCTTGGAGCTCGAAGCTCCATTTGAGCTAGAACTAGCATGATAGAGTTCAGCATCCGACTTAGCGCCAACGGCGGTCCTCTTCCAGCTCAAGATGACGCATTGCATCCTCAAAGGTTTTGATATTTTCATTGTGAGTCGGGTGCACCTTCATGTGCTCCCAACTCGAGGCAAGGAACGAATCCTTTGCTTGCACTGCTGCTCATCCGTGAGGACATGGCCAGCATCTTTCAGCTCAGTTATCATGTTTGACATCTTTCTAAGATGTTGCTTCATGGTCTGACCATGAGGCTTCTTATAAGAGTCAAATCTGATAGTGAGCTGCCTCAATCTAGTCACCGAAGTATGACCAAATCTAGCTGCCAATGCCTCCCACATTTCCTTGGCATTGTCAAAACGCGAAACTCTCGCATGACGTCATTTTCCATGCTGCTCAGCAACGTGATGCGAGCTAGAGAGTTCTTTCTTTTTCCACGCAGAAAAAGCTTCTTTGTCTCTTTTGTGCTGTGCGGTGGTTCCCTCTTCGGGTTCTACCATGGTCGGGTTAAGAGCCTCAAGTGCTTCTTGCTCTTCCAGCACATACTGGATTTTCATTTGCCAAATTTCATAGTTGTCACAATTGAGCTTTTCACCTTTATTCAGCTCAGCAACTATGCTCTTTGTGGCTGAAGCCATTGGTCTGAACACATCAGACATATGCACGAATTATTAATGCCTATCATTTATGCATCCCTTTTTACATAGACCCATCATATCAATGAATAATTTCAAGTAAGGCTTCAGAATCAAAAGGTCACTACGTTTCTAATCATCCTCCAAAATCCTAACTTAAAACTATCATTAATATGATTGTCATATGCAAAATCAATTCTATGAAGCTAAAAAATTTCTAAAACTACCCACAACTAATTACCCACAGCAACCATCAATAACAGAAAGCAACATATAATAGACATCCAATAAAATAATAATGCTTTCAACTAATACAATCAAGACATTGGTTGCTACATCAACAACTATCAGGTAGTAAACATTACATAATTATGTCCACAAAGCACACTTAACAAATATCAGCCAATACAACTAACACAAAGTCGACACGAACCGGGGAAAGATCCTCTTTTGTTCAATTTCTTGATCTTTTCCCTTGTCATAATACAAGTAATATTCATTTACAAAATCTATTACAATTTTCTTATATGAAGCAGCTCGTTGACATCCCATATGCGATTTAACACATCTTGCCATTCAGGTGGAAGAGTGTTTATGAAAAATCGCACCATCTCTGACTGTGACATAGGACGACCATTCCATATGACCTTTTGTAACTTCCGTTGACTTCAAGGACGTGATCAATTAAGTCACCTCTCTCCCATCGATGATCGGTCGCTCGGCTATCAACTTAGACAGCCTTTCCTTCTGTTCATCGGTAATTGCGCGAATAGGTGTGCGCAACCTGAGGGGAGGCATTTTTTCCTGCAACAAATGCATAAATGTTCCTGCAACAAATGCAGAATAAATAAGGGATCACAAATAATTCACATAGACTTAATTGAAAAAGAAACACATTCTTTTCCTCCTCCTTTTTTTATTTTTTATATTTTTTCGGGTCAACGGTCAACGGTCAAAGTTAACGGTCACAGTCGTCGGTCAACGGTCAACGGTTGTCGGTCGTCGGACCGGTCGGACCGGATGGACCGGTCGGGTTAGTCGGACAGTTCGGCGGCCGGTGGCACGTGCCGCATGCGTGCACGGGATGACGTCACGCGGGCGTCATCGGTCACGTGCGGCACGCGTACCGACGTCCTCGGGTCGGGTCGGGTCATCGGTCGGGTCGCCGGCCGGTGGCCGCCCGGCGAATCGTCGCCGTGCTTGGCGTCATTGATGACGTCAGCACGCGTCGGGTCGCGGACCGCGCGTGCCGGCTCGCCTGCCGGCGTGCGCACGCGGCCCCAGGCGAGCCGGCGCTTCCGGGCGCGTCGCGCCCACGCGCAGCCGCTTCTGGCCTCGCGTGTGGGCGCGTGCGGTGTCGCCCGGCGGCGCACGACGCATCTCCAGACTCGTCTCGACGTCGCCTTTCTTCCCATGTATTCAGAAAATAGTTTTGACTTACGAAAACCCGGTAAAATGGCCGAAGAATGCTCGGGTGTCGGGATTTCTCGCCCCGATCCGTACGGCCTAAACACTTTCGCGAAAAATCAATCAAAAATTGTCAAACAAGTTGGGAAGACGTGAACTAGGGCTCGATACCAATGTTGGGAATGATCGATCCCAGAAAAACCGGATTCGACACTAAATCGAACCCCTAAATCAATGCGCAAGACGAAGCCCGGGAAAACACGCATCACCGATCGTAAAGCACACCACGGATTCGAGCGTACCTTGTTAGCCACAGATTAAGCACCGACGCCGACAAGAGGAAGAAAATCTGGCCCCGTTCAATTCGATGAAGCCTTGAAGGGAAGAAAAACGTCACTTTGCCTTCTTGTTTTTTCTATTTGGGAGAGAGAGAGCGTAAGAAGAAAAGACGTACGTTATTTCCAACGATACCATTTTCTCTCTCTCCTCCCTTTTATATCTCTCCTTCCCACGGGCCCTATTCCCGTGGGCCGGGCCTTTTGGGCCCAGCATGGGCGGACGGGCCTTAAGCCCATCCCCAATTAAAACCATCAATCCTCAAGAAAGAGGCTTTGATATTAAGTTAAGAATAGAGGGATAAAGAACGTATGTATATTTAGATGATTTGTAATGAGGAATACAAGAGCCTATTTATAAGTTTTACGGGGAGACTATTTACAGTAATAAAATATTATACAATCAATTATAATCAATCATAAAGATCTCCAGAATATTGTAAAATAATCTCAATATATCTTACAGCTCTGCCGATTGATAGAAACAATCTCAAAATCGCGAGCGTTGCTGAAGAGGCTGGACTCCAACACCTTCATGGTGGCTGGCAAGTCCCAGAGTCACTAGCTCCGCTGCCTGAACATTTGTGAGTACCAGGTTCCTCCCTTAGCATGATCTATACTGGGAGTGATGTTCATGAAGGGATTCAACTCTAAAAAAGTTGGATTTTAGGCTCTGATTGGATTTGCGATATACGATTATGAATTAATGGCGTACGTGCCCAAAGTATTTGATGTTTTTGCATTTGTTGAAGACTAATGGTGATGGGTGCTTTGCTTTTCTTCTTAGCGTCCATCAAAGTCTCTTCTCTCTGCAAGTTCTTCTTCTTTCGAGGTTTCTGGTTCAGGGACATCGTCACCTTCATCATCATCGGAGGAGCTTTCTTCAGAGTCTGTCCATCTCAATCATCACCATTGGGAATGCAGAATTTCTCTTTCTTGTCATTATCATTTTTTTTTTCGTGAAATCAATGCAGAAGAGGACGTGCGACAATGCGCCGAAGCGATGGGCAGCAAAGGGTAAGCGAGACAGTCGCGGATTTTGAAGCAACGTAAAATTATTTCGACCAAAAAAGAGAAGAAAAAATGACATAAAACTAAGAAAAAAACATAACAACGTTTGTTTCTTTATTTCTTTTTCTTTCCTTTTATTACATAACCTATAACTGACTCTGGAATCGAAACATCCCAACATGGTATGATTCTCCTCCAATCAAGAAGTAAAACTATGAAAGAACAAAGCAATCGCATCTCACTTAGATTCATATATTTGTGGGATATTTGTGATCTATTGATTTAAGATTGAACTCATCGTCATCTGAACATGCTGCTAACCAAGTAAGGATAATTCGACTCTTGCCCTGATGTCACTAAAATCTGCATTCCTAGTCGTTTGCAAAGTGTTCGTATTCATTGGAAGAAGAAGAAGAAGAACGGTCCCAATCCTAAAGGGTCAACGCAGCAAAGCTGGAAGAGGGCTTCCTGTCAAACTGGAAGAGACCTCGGATGCCGTGAGCTGGTTCAACAACCATGTGTTCATGTAGAGCTTCTGCTGCTGGATTTGTCGAACAGCACACTAGCGTTGACAAACGGGGGTTGGCTCGGTTGGGGGACTACACAGTTTTTGTCGTGGAGCATCTCGACGACTCCAGACATGAGCGGTCGCAATTCCATGCAAGCTTGAGTGCACAGAAGGCTGATTTGGAGCACATTCGACACCTCCAGGATGGGGAATTTACCTTGTAAGGCCGGATCAATGCATGCAGCCAAATTATTTGACTTGTAATGCTTCCATACCTGCAGAGCAATCATGAATTTCCATGGCTCCCTTATATCTGAAGATAAATCTACTAGCACTAATGTAGAAACAAACAATAAAGTTTGTTGGGAAAATCAAAAGAAAAATTAGATAATCCTAGTGGAGTGTGGCCAGGAAAGTAAATGTCAGTCTAAGTTATCATGATCGTAGGGACAAGAAACCTTACCAACTGTAATACCGAGCTCAACCCTCGTGTGTACACACTATTCTTCCTACCACTCAAGATTTCAAGAACCAGCACCCCAAAAGCATAAACATCAGCTTTCTCCGTTAGCTGTCCCCTCATTAAATATTCAGGCGCCATGTAACCACTGCATAGTCAATCGTCTTTTAGATATAAACCATACTTAGCTCAAAGAAGATATGAAGTGCAAGGAAAGGATGATATGCAAAACCCCTTTAAGGGGCCAAACTTGTCAAATTAAGGACATAGAAAGTGCCAACTATGGTTTCGAGCAGGCTAGTAATGAGAAGGCATTCTTACAATGTGCCAGCGATTCCTGTGCTAAGATGAGAGTTATCCATAGCAATGCATCGGGCAAGCCCAAAATCTGAGATTTTCGCTGTGAGGTTTTCGTCGAGGAGGATGTTGCTGGTTTTATGTCCCGATGGATGATTTTCACTCCACAACCTCCATGAAGATATGCAAGGCCCTCAGCTGTACCTATGATGATGTGCAGCCTCTCCTCCCAAGTTATGACAGTGGTTGCATCGTTGACTGCAACAACAGATTCTATTCGCTTATTTAGAAAGACAAGCAAAGTGAATGGGACAGACATAACCGAAGAAGGCAATACACTAATGGAGAAGATATTTGAAACCTTCGACTCGAAAATCATAAGATGGAAGCATTGCTTGCAATACAAGAAGCCAGTTACTAAGAATGTAAACTGAACTAATGCTCGTCGTGAAGGGTGGATCTCTTCTTGGCATCAAATGATGGCTGTGTAAGTGTGTTATGCGGTTATGCAACAAGCAGCTACTTACCAAAAGAACTAGATCAAGACTTCTTTTAGGAAGATATTCGTAGACGAGGAGGCTTTACGGGCCTTCGATGCTGCATCCCAAAATCCTCATGAGGTTCTTGTGTTGGATCCCACCGATCGGGTTCACCTCATTGAAGAATTCATCTGCCCATTGGCATGTGTTGAACACCAACCGCTTAACCGCGATGACCTTCTCGTCGGGTAAAATCCCCTTGTACACGGAACCGCCGCCCCCTTGGCCTAGCTTCCTCGAGTCATCAAAGAAGTTTGTGGCCTTCTCTAGTGTCTTGTACTTGAAATATAAGCTAAACTTGCTCTTGCTTGCTCGTAATTGCATGAGGTTATTTTGCACTAAATAAGGATGAATTCGAAATTCGTGTCATCAAGCTTGTGATCAAGAATTACTAAGAGATCATTTTACGCATTTGAACCGAATTGCTTACTTTGTTTCTTCTCAGAGTACTTTTTATATCCAATGTATGCACCAATGAGAACAAGTGAAGTCGCTGCGGTAGCCGATGAGATTATTGCTATGGTGATGCGAACCTGGATGAACCTACGAAATGATAAAGACAACATCGAGGTTGAGATGAGCAAGTTCATTAATAATTCTAAAATCTGGCAAGCATCGAATCATAAGATCACCAAATTAAACTTAGGATGTGTTCATTTGGGGAAAATTTCAAGAAAATGGAAAATGTTTTTGGAAAATCATTTTTAAGAAAATGATTAATTTTCCTTTATTTGGTGATATATGACTAAAAATGTTTTCTAGTGTTTTTCTCGTTTGGAATCTCATGCACAAAAAAAAGAGTCATTTTTAAAATAATTTTTACTTGATTTTCTTTCCTTTCCTTCATCCTCCTCCACTAGTCGTCGGGCGTTGACGGAGCCACTTGCGTTGTCGACAAGGCCCAACAAAGGCCAACTCCGACCAACCTCGGGCAAGTTTGCGCTCGCTAGATCCCAGGGTTTGTTGCAACGAGGCTGGCAAGGCTTGAGCTTGCCCGAGGTGGGCTTGCACCAGTGATCGGCGGAGGAGGAAAAAGGAAAAGAAAAAAGATAAGGAAAAGAAAAGAAAATGAAAAAAAAATCGATTTTTATATAAAATAGTTAAAAATTCCACATGAGCAATTTTGAAAGAGTATTCACCATCTTAGATTTAGGAATTCACTTTTCTAATTTTATGCGTGTGTATTTTCCTTGATCGGAAAGTGTTTTCAATTGATCAATCATTTTTGGCGAACTAAACAGATGAAAGTTCGAAAATTAATTTTGAGAAAACAATTTTCGTCAAACAAATGTACTCTTAGGTTATGTTCATTTCGTGGATAATATTTTTCTAAAAAACATTGTCCTCATTTTTTGGCTTTTGATTCGCTTAGGAAAATGAGTTAATGGAAAATATTTTTCTGGTCAACGTAAATCTATGCTTATAATCAAGAAATGATTTCATCTTCGAAAAAGTTGGAAAACATTTCCAAAATATTATTAGGTATTGGCGCTTGGATTTGAAATTCTACGTTTGGACACGAGAATCCCAACGCTAGTTCCGAGTCTCTAACGCTCGGGCTGGATCCATCAAGGTTGGCCGGATCCATTGAGGCTGAGGCCCGGATCTCTTGGGCACGAGTCCATTGAGACTAGACCTAGGTCAATTGAGGCCGGGCTCTTGGTGCCTATACCCAGGTCCATCGAGGTCGAGCTCAAACCCCTAGTGCTTGTGCCCTATGCCTTAGCACTTGAGCCAGCATCCATAAAGGACATGCTTGGGCCTTACACTCAAGCTTTAGTCCCGGCACTTAGGCTCAAGTCTTGAATTAATGAAACTTCGTTCTTATAAGAATTTTTTAAAATAATTTCAATTATTTTCTTTCTAAAAAAAATCAAATTTTAAATTACTTTAAAAAAATTATTTTTTTCTTTCCTTTTTTTTTTTTTTTTTTTATTTTTATTTTTGCTTACGCCTCGACTAATCGGCCTCAACGACGGCCGGCGATCGACCACGAGGCAAGGGATGAGCTCGTTGTTCTAGTAGTGCCGAGGTCTTGTTGACCTTTGACAAGGCTTGAGCCTTGTCGATCTAGCTAGACTCGAGCTTGATCTTGCATGAGGTCACCAGTCATTGTCACTGTGGCCAGCGATTGGCTGAAAAAGAAAAAGAAAATAAAATAATAAAATAATTTGATATTTAAAAAATGAAAAGAGAAAAATTAAAAATATCATTAAAAGAAGTGCCTTAATCGACCAACATGAGGAAACCACAATTGGAAAAATCGAAATCTGATAGCAGACATAGAAGAGTGTCGGTTTTTCTATAATGGCGAGGAAGCCATCTTTTAAGTCGGTAAACCAGAGATCAGGAGACTAATTGTTACCTCCGCTACTGGGGACGATATAGAACTTGCTACTGGGGACGTTGTAGAACTTTGTGGTCGAGTAACGGAGGAAGCATCCCGCATTCATGACCGCGCTTCTTCTCCAGGTGCACAGCTTCTCGCCATCGAAGTTGCATTCTCCAAACAGACTCTGCAACCGCCGACATCAAGCGTGCTCCAACACTGTGCCAAAGCATATACCCCGGCGACTCCTCCAACTCCGTCCTCCCCGGCCACCGCGAAGCCCTTGTTCCGCACTGCACTGGCCGAGACATTCCTCAGGACCCGGTCCACCCTATCGGAGAGCTCGGCCACGATCTCCGCTGGGACTGTCAAATTGGAGCTACACTTGTGCATGTTGTGCGTTGGATCGACAGTCTCGTTGTAGAAGTCGTAACTGCCGTAACGGAGGAAGCAGCCGTCAAGGTAGAGCCGACCAAAGTTGGGAGGCAGCGGGCAATCCGGGGCCAGCTCTCGGTAAAGCAGAGGCGGCACTCGGTCTCAGTCAAGTCCCCATGGCACTGGGCGAGGCCGTACACTGCTGGCAGCGGCGAGGCGAGGGAGTACTTGCCCCAGCCCTGGGCAGCGATGCTGTATGAGAACTTGCTCAGGATGGCGATGCCGATGGAGACGACATTTCCAGGGACAATCCAAGTGGAGTTCTGGCAGATGAGGCGCGCTTCGGTGATTCGAGGATCAGAGACGGCGAGAGAGAAGAAGAACGAGGAGAGCGCAAGCAGAGGAAGGGCGATTGATGGGCTCGCTTCGTTCGACTTCATGGGCTCCGCTTGAGATATGCTCTGTTACCAAATTTTCCTTCTCTCAGTTCTCTTCAAAGAGAAAAGAAGAAGAAGAAGAAAAGGGAAAGATTTGAGCAAGAGCGCGATGGGAATTCCGCTTCAACCTGGTGATCTCATAAAAAGCTTCAACCCAGCTACAACCCAGCTACACCACGCGGAATCGGAGCGACAGACTGATGCTTGACTTTTGGGGTCTCGTTTTTCACATCACCCCTTGCTTTCTTCATGCTACAGCAGGGTTTTTGAAAAATGCCACGGCGATAACATCTCTCTCTCTACTCTCTCTCTCTCTCTGTGTCTGAGTGGGTGGAATGTTGGTCCGTAGAAAGCAGTGTTTTCTTTTTTTTTTTTGGTCGGTGGTAGAATGCAGTGTTTGACGCGGCGAGAATGATGAGGTTCTGAGACCTTTCGAGTCCGAGAATATTTTGGACTGAGGGTGGTCTAGACGAGAGAGAGAGAGAGAGATCTGCAACGACCGAAGCGACAAGGGCGACGAATGTTGACGTCCATGTTGGTAGTTTTTTTTTAAATGATTAGATGATAATTTTTAATCTATTTTGAAAATAATAATGATTATAAAAAATTAAATAATAAATTATTATAAATTGTTTTGAAATGTATTCCTTTAAAAATTTGTAACTCACAACAAGTTATTATCACAAAAAAAAAAAAAACTAGTAGGAACCTATTTAGATGAATAGGAAACTTAGAACCTAGAATAAGTCTTTAATTTTTCTTGGTTTATACCTTCATGTGATTATGCGGTATTCCAAGGTGTTCAATAATAGTTGTGTAATCTGGAATCACTAGTCTAAGTTTTCATTTTATGATTGCGACTTTTACTTTGTTAATGTTTCATATTTTTCATGTATCTAAATATAAATTATGATTAGTAAATTGTAACTATACATGATGGTAATTAAAGGTAATGGTTCACTACAATTGTTTAATTAATAACATAGGCGGAATTTGGAGTTCACCTTGAAATTTGTGACAAGATAGTTCTAGAGTATGCAATGTAAGTTCCAAGTTCCAAAGAATGTGAAATCTGTTTTAACGAATAAGTTCCATATAAAATTTATACGAAATCTAAAATCGCTCATCCCTAAATATCATGAATCTTATTTTTGCACAATCGGGATTAGGTTTGGTAGATTAAGGTCCATCATTGGAAGGTTCTCTTTTGTATCAAGTCAGGGTCAATCCATGTTCATAATTATGCAAAGACCTTTAATTTGACTTTAGATGATCAAATTTGGCCTCAAGTGTTTCAGACGAGATTCCCCTGCACTTTTCATACATGTACATTTGACTTTTCTAGTCCCATGGTTGTGGCCACGAGGTGTCCGAGCTAGTCTCTATCTAGCCTGCCTACTCGAATGAACGAACGATTGGGCACCCTCTTGTTTTTTGGCTTGAATTTAGGAATAAATGTATCAAAATCTTGAAATTTGTCATGAAACTCCAAATTGAGTCCTAAAATATTTAAAAAAATATAATCAAGTCCTAAAACTTATCTCTTTAAACTTTCAAGAATTTGGCCTCAAGTGTTTGAGAGATTCCCCCTGCACTTTTCATACATGTACATTTGAATTTTCTAGTCCCATGGTTGTGGCCACGAGGTGTCCGAGCTAGTCTCTATCTGCCCGCCTACTCGAATGAACGAACGATTGGGCACCCTCTTGTTTTTTGGCTTGAATTTAGGAATAAATGTATCAAAAATCTTGAAATTTGTCATGAAACTCCAAATTGAGTCCTAAAATATTTAAAAATATCATCAAGTCCTAAAACTTATCTCTTTAAACTTTCAAGAATTGTAATCATCGGAAAAGGATTTATACTTGACCAATTTGATAAGTTTTAGGACTCTATTATAATTTTGTGACAAATTTTAGAACTTCCAATATACTTATTCCTTAGATTTATTTATGACCTCTTTTTGCCTTGACTATCAACCGCTACATGGAATTCCACAAATCAAAAATGCCTAAGAGTGGTAGTTCACACATGACCATCTCAATTCACATCTAGAGTAGGAGGAAATCTTAGGAAAACTGAGCAAGTTCTCATATCAATATGTTGCAAGCGTGAAGCAATTGAACAACCCTTATGTGCTTTCAAAAGTGTAAACAAAAATATAAGTTCGAATTGAGTAGAACAATGAATTCGGATCATTGAGCTGGATAGAACAATCTAGTTGGACTTTGAAACGTGATATCACTTTCCTTAAAGATTTATTTGCCCTACAAGTTATTAATGGTCAACCGAAAATTTATATTCTAGTATTTTTAATATTTCTCCAGAATCTCTTAAAGGAAACAATTAGAAATAATGGATGTATATTCTTTCGAAAGAAAACAAAAAATGAAAAGAAGAATATTATGATCGAACATACACGTTCAATAATTTATAGCATAAACAAGAAGTTATATCCAAGCAAACACAACATTCTAAGGATTAAGAAATTATGCTTGAGCCGGCAATAACTTTGAGTAATCGTTAGAAGAAACAATAAAATTCGAAATTAAGTAAATAATAAACAAAAAAATAACTGTACAGTTGCAAAGTTTCAACAGGACTTATGGTTAATTTTTTATAGAATAAATCCTAATTTTTCAATAAATAAAAAATAATAATCATTGATCAGTGTTAAATCTCTTCTATGTGCGCACTCACATTTTTTCAACATGGGACAAGACATCTCTTAGTTTATTTTACAAATAAACTACCAACACAAAGCACATGGAATAAAAGAATGACAAGCATAAAATCGTTAGTAAGTCTCAAGTGATTATGCACCAAGTCCCTAACTTCACTAACCATAGTTAGCATTGGATGATAAATGTCTACTCAATTATCTCAAGGCCTTAACACTATTTTATATGCCATATGGAATGGTCATTGGTTTTTCTTTTTCTCTTTTTTAGGGGGGATGAATTGCCATTACCTTTCAAGAGTAGAAGTTGCTAATCCCAAAATAACACTAGGAAAGAATACAAAGACTTGAAAATGAACACTTTGAACCGAGGGTCCAGAAAAGCCAATAAAGAATCCGCACCATATGGGCTTAAGTGGACCTAGCTTGATTATGTATTTTTTTTTCTTTTTCCTTTTTCAAAAAACCGAGTTGAAATACAAGAGGAAGGGCATTGAAACATGTTACATCTTAATGCCTTCATAACCAATCCACTAGTCTATTTGATTCTCAAGTGCAGTAGGCCAATTTGGGATTTGTAAAAAGGGTTGAAAGGTCTTTACATTCTGTGATAGGTGACTCAATGCCCTAAGAGTGGAGAAAAGAATCTTACAATTAGCTTATCAAAGTACAATTATTTTACTCTCAAACTAACTTCAGTTTAGAATGATTTATGAAGTGATGAAGAATGTGGAGGTAAGCTACGTTTTCAAATTGAAGAATTAATATTGATTGTAGATGAGAATGAAGTTGGCTCAAGCTGTTTTTGAGATCGATACGGACCTCATGAAATATATTCATGAAGATTATAAATTTCCCAATTAGAAAATATTGCTGGAGATATTATTAGGTATTAAGGATGTTATTTGTAGGGGTGTGCATGGTCAGGGTGGCGGTTCCCGACAGAACAGGAACCGCCCGCTAAGGATTGGTTCCGAAAAATTAGAATTGGGATCCACCCGTTTATTGCATGGATCCACCCGGGAACTGGGACCGTCGGTCCGGTCAGGTTCCGGTGGATCCATGGAACCGATCTTGACGCGAAACAATTTTGATTTTCAACATAAAACGATTACATGACATCAAACCAAGCCAAAGAAAGAAAAACCAAATTTAAGTATGTGGAGATGTGGATGGCGAGAGAAGTAAATGTAGCGAAATGGCGATAGGATTAGGAGCCGAAGACGAAGGGAGTGAGATGAGATCTAGGTTTCTTTTAATAAATTTTTTTTTTTAATATTAAGGTTCCGGTCCGGTCCGGGTGGGCGGGGCGGGCGGATCCACCCATTGAACGGGAACCGGACCGGTACCCACCGATTCCATAAGTGGGAAACCGGAACCGGACGGTTCCCTCAAGAACCGCCGGTTCGGCGGTTCCAGTCCGGCCCCTGGCGGTTCCGGTCCGGGCGGTTCCCGGATATTTTGCACACCCCTAGTTTCAACATTTCTGCTCTAACTATCCTCATAATTGAATATCGTGTTTACTTTGTCAGTGTGATTAGGGAGCGGATTGCTCTGGAATGAGAAAGCTTTAGTGTCTAACAGGTTTTGGATTCGACTTTTGAGAGCGAAGCACTCATCAGTCGAGTGCCCCACTTCTCCCCTGTGATAGTCGCATTTTTGGATGGATCATAGCTGGAGAAGCTTTTCGTGTTTGGTCGCTTTTGGCTCGGTTGAGAGGAGGTTCTTATTCGAGGACTACCAAAACCTGTGATGGAGATCCGGGAAGTGGAGTAAATTGTCTCCTGCTGCTGTAACGCTGGGACGGCTGACGTTTAGTGGTCTGTTGTTGTCCTGCCCTTGTCTGAATTGTTGAAGGATGATTACAGGTCGCATTGACATTTACTAGGGGTTCTTTGTCTTTCTTCATCTTTGAGCCTACCCGTGGGTGCAGAGATCGGTGAACCAACCATCCCTCAACCCTATCTTGATTTGCTCTTCTACTGGAAGGAGTTTATCGATCGTGGTTACCATTCGATTGCGTGTACTCATAAGGGAGGGTTTTGATAAACATTTTTCTCAGTTTGAAATCGGTTGGTTCGGGACTAATTTGGGTGGCTAGATTTCTCCGCCCAATGTGGCTAGATTTCTCCGCCCAATGGCATATTCTTTGAATGATTCATATTTTTTCTTCTCGGTACGCTCAAGATCCTCGCGAGAAGAGGTAATATCCATTATGAACTCTCCTCTTGCTTGAGGAATGCCTCACTCACTTCGCTCCATGTTTCGAGGAGGCTTATGTTCTTTGTGATGTACCACCTCGGGCGGGACCTACTAGACTTGATTGGAACAATCGGATCATCAAGGGTGCATTATTGGCGTGTTGGGCCATCCAAACTAAGTACATTTGCAAATGAGTCATTGGGCAAGTTGTGCCGTCATACTTTTCAAATTCGGGCATTTTGAATTTTTCAGCATTGTGACTTTGGAATAAATGGAGAGGTCCGTCGAAGTAGGATCTTGGAGGCCTTGTAGTTGTTTCAGTCTCTCCTCAAGCTTTTCGAGACGTTTGTCATGCTCAGCTTTAGACAAACTGTCTGGCTTAGCTTTCTCAATTGCGGTTTGGTGTGGATCATTCTCCAATTCGGGTATGTTATCGTTGGTATCTCCACCTTGATCACCAATGGTAGATGATTGTGGCAAGAATACCTCACTGTGAGGCCGGGGGCAGATGAGTAAGTTTGCTTTGGATGGAGTCTATCTGCTTTGAGAGTTGTTGAAGCATATTAAAGACTTGCTTCATTTTGCTTTCTACAACCGCAATACGTCTTGGTACATTTTCTTCGGCCATTCTTGCTCTTGCTTTTGAGCGAGTCTAGATCGGCGAACGTTGATGCTCCGTGATTACCTAGCCATGAATAAACAAGCGCGTGTGAATACAAGGCGTAAATAGGGAGTCAGTCCATGATGACGACCTAATCTTACCCTTTTTTGTTTATTCATGAAAAGGTAGAGGATTTCCTAAACATGGATTGAAAAAGGGCACGTGACATGCTAACATGAGCTAAAAAGATATTCAATTTGAAAGGCGAAGAAAGCATGAGTTGCAACAAATTTTGAAAAATGTTTCTATCCCCTTTTTTTTAGGCAAATGAAAATTCTTGCGGAAAAGAATTTTGTAACATGCTTGAGAATAAAAACATCAACTGAAAGTAATTTTTTGCAATTTTTTTTTAACTTTTTAAAAAAAAATTATGACAATTACTTTCAAACTTAGATGACCGCGATATTAAATCCTACACTAATCATGGACTACTCAATATATACAGGAAGGTAAGTAAATTGCAAAGTACAAAAAATAAAAACTTACTTCACACGAGAAAATTGATGGCAATCACATAGACATGCGCATGATATGTGCGGCCCGATTTCTAACTAAGAAGGTTTGGTGAGATTAAAAGGATATCCGCCCATCGCAGTCTCGCGTTAGCAGCATACCCTCCTAACCTCGGCTAAGAAATTCGGGGAAAAGAAAGGCAACCTCTACATCGCAGTCTCGCGTTCGATGTCGTATCTTTCTTAACACCATCCTAGAAATCCTATGGCGGCCCAGGTTCGGTGGCTGGATTGTGTGTGCCCTATGTAGTGCTAAAACATTTAAGGATGCACAGCAGTTTATAATCACAAAACATTTTATTTTCACAAAATAAAAAAACTTTAAGCTATTACCCTGCACAAAAGAAAAAAAACCAAGTCAGCAAAGCATTTAAACAAAGATAAAATGGCCTAAGTCCTCAAAGTCCCCAGCGGAGTCGCCAAGCTGTCGCAACCTCTCTCTTTTTCGGCGCCCCGATCGGGTACGAGCACCTAAGGAGGCTAATGGCTCGACTGGAATTTATTAAGCCCGGACTCTCCCAAGTCCACCAATTCACGACTTTAATAGTCTAAGTTTTTAACCTGTAAATCAATTTTTAAAATGGAGTCACCACTAATCAATTTGGGGTGGGTTGATTAGAAACCCAAGCGAAGTATCGGGAGAAATACTCACTCTTGCGCAAACAGAGAAATTAGGATCGAGAACTTGATTACACTAGTTAATTATTAATGCCCTTTCGGTACATAATCTTGTTTAAACTCTAAGGCTTTTGGATGTTCAAGGGATTTTCCATGCAATTTGGAGAGGAAAACATTTTTAGGTCTTTTTCTCATTTTTGGACATAAAAGGGATTTTTTTTTTTTATTTTTGGATCTTTTCTGAAAATATAAATCATTTTTGGCTTTTTCTGACTTTTTTTGGCTTTTTTGGGAAAATATGGACATTTTTTATTTTTTGATTTTTTGGAAAATAAATTATTTTTGATTTTTTTAGTTTTATTTATTAAAATATTATTTTTATATTAAAATAATATAAAGGAATCGGGTCGGATCCAAGGTAGGGCCCGACCCAGGCTGTTCCGCCCGACGCAAACGGGCTTGCGTTGCAGGCCCGACTCACTTTTTTTTTTCCTTTTTAAGCGTAAAGCCCCAAACCTATTTTTGGCCCACTTCACAAAAGTTCTAGCCAACGCAACCCGACCCACGCGTGCGTGCCCGACCCTGGGAAACCCTACCGGGGGACGCCAACCCGGCCTCCCCGACTTCGACTGAGTTCCACAAACCCGCGACCGGATCATGGAACCTACCCGGCCGCGACCCGTTTATGACCCGGGACGCGATGCCTCCTTCCTCTTCGCTTGGACGCGACACTGACGGAGGAGCTGGGACGGCAGATCGGCATCGACGACGGCAGCGATATGGAGGACAGCAGCTATAGGTTGATGCGGCGTGGCGGCACGGTGGCGATCTCGGTGGCAGTGACGGGTGGAGATGCAGAGGGGCACGGTGGACAGAGCGCGACCAGCAGTCGGAGCTTCCGCGAGCTTGATGGCCGCAAGCTCTGGCTACCAACCTAGAAGCGAGGTGACAAACGAGAGGGGGCCGAGATGCTCACACGGCTTCAGGGATTTCAACCGTGGCTCGTCAAGAGGTGGCAACACGGCGGTGGATGACGGCGTGTCGCGGTGACCAGATCTCGTGGATCCTCCTCGCATCCGGTCTACTTTCCAAATCGAGGGCGGGGATGGCGGCGCGTACGGCGTCGAGAGGGTGACGACGGCACGGCTAACCGGAGTTTCGCGCGTGGACGGTCGACGGCGTCAGGAGGGATGGCAGCGACGGTGGGGTGTCGAAAGCAGTGGCGATCCGGTGCAGTGACGCCGACGGGGTGGTCGGGAGCTTTGGGCTTGGCGCAAGGATGGCGTCGGGCAGCGTCGACGGCACCTCTTTTCTCCTCGAGCCCGACCTTTCCTCCCTCGATTTCTCTCTCGCTTAGCCCCTTCACTCGCTCGGATCTCTCTCCCTCCCAGATCCAGAGCCTCCTGGCCGGATCCGACCTCTTTGGACTCGCTCGCGGTGGCCCCCGAAGTCTCTCGGTGGGAGGTCGGCTGAGCTCGCGACCCGATTTCTCTCTTGCTCGCTCTTCGATTCCTCCCCCGAAGTCTCTCAGTGGGAAGATCTTGGAGCTCGCTCCTCCTTTTCCATCGTCGGGAGAAGCCTATTTATAGGCGAGGGGGCAGCCGATCGATGGAGCTTCGATCGCCGGTCTTCGCACGCCGAACGGCCTCCGCCGGCCGAACCGGCGTCCCATCCGAGCTCCTCCAACAAGGCGTGCTCGGCATTGAAGCTCATGATGGCGTTTGAGATCATCTCTCTTCCGGCCGGCGTCGGCCTACACTCCTTGGCCGTAGGTTGTCCTCGCGCGCGTGAGTTGCGAGGGCGGAGGGGAAGAAGAGGGAAGAAGGAAGAAGAAGAAGAAGGGGGCCGGGGCTGGAGGAGAAGGAGGGTGGGCTTGGGCCCGTGAAAGGGAGAGAAAAGGAGGGGGCAATGGGCTCGGCTGCCAATTTTTTGTTTTCTTTTGTTTTTATTGATTGATTTGATTTTTTTTTTTTTTTGTTATTTTATTATTTATTATCTGAGAAAAGGAAAAAGAAAATAAATTAAGGCCTAATTAATAACCTAATCAAAATTTTAGGTGTCAATAGATGGCTACGTCTATCCACGAGAAATCTCTTTGCTTTGTTTCGTGCGATGGAGGTTCTCCCCGTCCAAACAATTACCTCTTCCTTCTCCTTCTTCTTCCTTGTGCTCTCGAAGCACGCCACAAGGAATGTTCTCGACGTGAGTGGCGTACTCCACACGATTGTGAACCGTGTCATTGGGGTGATCTAATGCTTGCCGCTTAGCGCAATTAAGTCTTGTGCAGCTTGGAGAGGAATGATACGGAGGTCACGCCAGCCAATATAGAAGAAAAATATTAAAAGATATTTAAAGCTAAATGTTGGATGTTGCAATTGAACTCTAATCAGTTGTTTTAGAAAATTTACAAAAATAAAATTAGGAAAAAGAAGAAGAAAACTTAAAAAGAGAAAATCATGCTCCGTAATCGACTCCATCAATTTTTGCATTCAGCTACTTCATTTCACAGCCATAGCTAGTGCTGGTTCTTAAGCTTCCATGGCAACGAGATCTCTATTCTCGCTCAAATCCGCCATTCACTAGAGCTTCACCACCTCGCGGCCAAACACGGCTTCC